>NC_089589.1:45244210-45544210 GCF_019320115.1 Miscanthus floridulus
GTCAATAAGTTAATTTGATCAAACAAAATTTGTTATCCTGACTCTTACAGACCGGCCGGCCGCTAAAATTTTGCAGTCGACTCTTACATGATGAGCCCGCAACACCTCTACGCCAAGCACCTCCCCGACGTCCGCTAGCTACGTCCACAACCCGTTGCCGGACCCTGTCCCCGTGGAGATCCACACCGCTGTTGCGCCACCGGCGGCCTCCGCTGGCCTCGTCACTGTCGCTCAAGTCTTCCACTGCCTAGATCTCTTGCACTCCTACGCTCAGGCCCGCTCTCTACTGTGCACACACAGCCTAAGTTTTCCAAGGAATAGACCGGAATTACTTAGTGACTAATGTGATTGAGCATAAAGTATTGACCGATGATTAGTCTTTAGATCAATAGAGAATGATCTATTAGACTTTTTTTGAAAAGGATCAGAAGGGGCTGGGCTCACTACTACACAAACTTTACTGGAGGCGGGCGTTTTTGGTTTCCCGCGGCGGGCAAAGCCGTCCACCGTGACCTCTAAATCGTGGCTTAACCGCGGCGGGCGGCTTTACCCGCCGCGGTTAACCGATTTACCGCGGCGGGAGGTGTAACGTGCCCGCCGCGGTAAATATACTTTTACCACGGCGGGCACGTTACACCGCCCGCCACGGTAAATTATTTTACCGCGGCGGACACATTTTGTCGCCCGCTGCGGTTATGTTCATTAGCCATGGCGGGCTTTATTATTTGCCCGCCTCGGTAAATTATTTCCTGAATTAAAAAAATACAGCAGGCATATAAATTCAAATTCAAATCACATCCAGATTTCACAGATTAAACTTAAAAAGTATGCAGGAATTACACATGAGATAATATACATATATATACATTCACTTAGTCGTTCTTGTCATCGTTAATTCATTACATTTACATATTAAAGTTGTTATACATGCCCTAAGGAGTAATCCTGCGGACGCATCATCGTGGGCCATTTCCTCAGCCTCTCGTACTCCGGTAAAATCGCTAGCGGGCTGTTCTCATTGAAGAACGTGCCCCCCTTCAAGCACGCATTTGTCTAAGACAAACTTACATATGTCCGCCTTTGTCTGCTTGAAGGAGTGTTGGGTGCTCTGCACGTCTCTCGACCAGTTCAATCCATTCTTGAGCACCCTCCAACTGCTGCTGTACTGCTTGCACGCCCTCAGGAACTCACAGGCGTAGAATCCACATGTTTGTGATCCTACCGGTTGTTTGGCACACTGCATGATCGATACACAAGCATTAGAACACAGGCATTAGAACGCATATGAACAGAAAGCACAATTAAACCTTTCAAATACTTATCGGAAAGTTGCGTCTGATTTTGATGCGGTTCTTATGCTTAGCCTTAAAATTCTCTGTTCTTCGATCATAGCATTCAGGATCCTTCACGTACTCCATATAAGCGCTATACGAAATGTACTAGTATTAGGCAGGGCATTAGAACGCATATGAGAAGACAGTTCAGTCACTTACACTCTGAGGCAATCTTCAAAGGCCTTGTACCCTTTTAAGTTTAGCACTGTCAACGAATCAAATATGCAGGCCCTACCATCCTGAGGGTAGATGATAAATGCAACCCAGTGACCCTCGAGGCCTTGGCTGCGCCATTGAAACAAAATACAGGTTACGACGAGAAATAATAATACTAGCTAGCTACCCACTTATCTCTACAGGCATGTCTTCGACTTACCCAAAATGGTAGGCAGCTAGGATACACCCATTTCCCCTTATCTTCTTCATTGCTCCTAGTATGTATCTTGAAATGTTCAACTTCTCATTGTCCATCAGTTTCTTCCTGTGCGCCTCTCTCTGTCGCTTGGTCAAGTCTTTCATGGTTGGATGATTGTCATCTAGGTGGTAACCAATGACGATTCTTTGAGCAATATGCATTGGAGATAGATAGATAACATCAAGTTTTAGTTCCTTGGATATATAGGCCATCAACCTGCAAGGACAAGCCATCGTGGTATATATAAGTAGTCTTGACCGATTCAAAGGTAGGTGATATGTGAAACTCGCAATTCATCACTTACATAGAGAACAAGGTGACTTGGGCGATGTCAAGGTCTTGTTCCCGCAGTAGTCTGTACATGTCGTGGAAGTTCACGGGGAGTTCTACATCGTTGCCGGGCAAGTGGAAGTACTCCGCCACAACCTTGACTAGAAAACCATGCAGGCCAGCTTTTGCCGCTTCCATGTACCAGAGATGAAACCTCCTTGTCTCCCACCTTTCCTCGTCGATGAGCTGGGCCTTGGTTATCATGAACTTCCCATGCTCGTAATGGCCGGGGCAGTCATCCGATTCAGGAAATAGATGATGAAAGGTGATCTCGGCCTGGGATAGAAATGTTAGTACCATATTATGGCAAAGAAAAGTTATTAGCAAATTATGCTCGCCGCTACCATACCTTTCAAACTCAATTGAGTATGTGAGCTGCCCTTGGTCGCCTTTAGTCTTCGCCGGCGGTGGAGGACAGTGGCTTGTGCTCGCAATGGCAGCAGGCGGTGTCTTTGCCCCCGGTTCCTCTGTGCCTCCCGGTCCTTTGCTCGTGCCCTTAGACGGACTACCGAGAGGTGGAGGTGGACTTGTTGTTGGAGGAGGAGAATGAGGGTGAGGGCTTGGGCCTCGGGGTGAGTTCCTTCCCTTGTCATCCCCGCCATTGCCTTCGTCATCGCCATCGCCGTGATCCAGATCATCGGGGGGACAAGATCCGGCAATGAATGGTTGTGATGCTGGTGTCGCTGTCAGTGTAGAAGTCGACGTCGAGAGAATGATCTCTATGTCGTCCTTCTTCCACAAGACTTCGGAACCCATGGCAGCTCCAAGGATCATTACCCCTTCTGCAGTTGGATATTCCATTTCAAATTCTTCGTATTCGGTCGCATACCATGTAAGTATCACGGCAGCATAGTTGGCAGGGATCTGGTCTTGATTGAAATCTTTTATATCTTCTTTGGGGTGCATGTAACCCTCACCCGCGGTCAACTTTTTCGCCCTGCCGAACGGGATCGTGAGGTGGACGCGCATGGGTTCCCGGATGTCTTCGACGGGGTGCCTTGGGCGATCCTCGATCATCGGCAGTGGCTGCCCTTGTGTCTGCCCTTGTGGAACTTGAGGCACGGCCATGCTAGCCTGGTGAAGCATCTGTGACCTCATCGACACCATATCTGGGTCATTGCTCGTGAAGGCTTCTTTTATGGACCGGCTGATCATTTCGGTCATGCCTTGATCATAGCCCTTCTGAAAGATGCCCTCCTTGTACCTCTGCCTTGATCGGTATGTGGCAGCGTCGGATTGCCATGACTCCACTGAGTTCCAGCTCATCTTCGACGACATGCCACGGACGTGGCCACGGTGCTCGGGGGTTCCCAACGCCAGGGTTAGCAAGTCCTGGCCCCTGCGAACCTCGAAGCTGTCCTTGGATTTAGCGGCCTCGATGAGAGCCCTCTCCACCTCCTCGAACTTGGGCTCATTGAACTTGCTCGCACCCTCCTTGAGCTTCTTCGGCTTGCGGGCATAGATGAAGTCCTTAGCCCTCAAGTCTACACCGTCGTACGGATCGGGAAGCCTGGCGGCAGCTCTAGCCCTTTCTTCCTCCAGCCACTAGGGCCTCTTACCAGCAAACCTAGTCATGCCCAAGTGGTGGGGGTGCAAGTTCTTCTTCGCGAGTGCGCTGAACTTGGATCCTCTGCATATATATATATTGTTCGGGACTCTGCACCCCATCAGCTCCCACAATCCGCTGCTTTCCGGACACAACCACATGTCTTTTTGGGTCCTCTGCATATATATAGTAGGCCACTTGCGCGACATTGGTTGCTAGTACCCACGAGTCATCTTTGTAGCCGATACTTTTGAGGTCCACGGTGGTTAGCCCATAACTTTCCACTGCAACCGCATTCAGTTTGACCCACTAGCAACGGAAGACGGTTATGCGTAGGTTTTGGCCATAGTCAAGTTCCCATATTTCTTTGACTTGCCCATAGTATTGCCTCCTCTGGCCCGTGGACTCTTCTTTGCCCTTGTATCGAACACCGTAGTTCTATGCCGAGCTCTTCTTGTCCTTGTCTTTCGTGTGGAACCTGTAGCCCTAGACGTCATACCCTTGCCACGTGGTGATTTGGCTGGATGGGCCTAACACAAGCCTCTTAACGGTCTCCGTATCTTCATCAGGGCATCCTTCAAGGGGTATGTGTTGCTCTTTGAGCCACTCTATGAAATTTCTCTTGTGATGGTTCTGGACCCATGCCTCCGTGTGCTGTCCATCATTAGCGGCGCGGATCTCTTCCAGGTGCTTTTCAATGTATTTCTCCATGCTCACTAACTGATGAAGGATGCTGTAATGAGCTTCTTGCACCGTTTGGTTTGCCACATCGGTGTGTACTTTTTGGCCTGTGCACCCCATCCCTGAGGTTTTGCCTTCGTGCTAATGGACAGGCAGCCCAATCACCCTCCCATCTCTTATGTACCTCATACACCAGTTCACGACCTCCTCCGTTGTGTATGCCTCGATCATATAGCCCTTCGGGTAAGCGTGGTTATGGACGTATCTGTTGAGGGTGGACATGAACCGCTCATACGTCCACATCTGGTGTAGGTACACAGGCCCAGTTGATGGATCTAATCGACCATATGCATCATTAGGTGTGGCATAATATCAAAGTAAGATGGTGGAAAGCACATGTCGAGCTGGCAAAGGGTCGCCATGATGAACTCCTTCAGGGCAGGCAGCTCAGCCTTATCAATGACCTTCTGGGTGATGCGGTTAAAGAAGTATGACATTTATGTGATGACCATCTTCACGTACTCTGGATGGATAGCCCTAATCGCAATTGGTAGGAACATCGTATGCATGACGTTGCAGTCGTGTGAGTTGTAGCCGGTCATTATGAGGTCTTTCATGGAGACCAGGCTCTTGATGTTGGAAGAGAAACCAGTCGGCACCTTGATACCCCTAAGCAACTTAAGAAAAGCCATCCTCTCGTCTTGCGTTAGGTTGCAGGCCGCAGCCGGGATATCGACTTTACCGTTCTGAGGCGGTCCCGGGTGAAGGTCCGGCCTGATGCCCAGATTGACAAGATCCGTCCGTGACTTGATACCATCCTTTGCCTTGCCCTTGATGTCTAGCAGGACACCGATCGTGCTTTCGAAGACATTTTTCTCTAGGTGCATGCAGTCGATGGCATGGGGTGTATTCAGTGTTTTCCAATACGACAGGTACTTGAAGAAAATTGACTTCTTCTTGAAAGGAATGGCGGCGAGGACTTCCTCCATCTGGTCCCTCTTTCGCTTCCTTGTCTGCTTGGTCCCCTCTTCAGGCGGCTTCTTCTTCTTTCCAAACTCCACCTGATCCATGTCCTTGACCATCTCATACACCTTTGTCCCCCAACTAGTCTGCATCGGTTGATCATGCTGCGGCTCATCCTGATTGTCAAAGTATTTGTTCATAATACTTCTTCTATACCTATGATTTTTGGCGAGGAAACGTCTGTGCCTCGTGTACACCATCTTATTGGATCCCTTAAGGTAAGTGTAGCAGGTCTCATCGATGCAAATTATGCAGCCGGTCTTCCCTTTGATCTGCCCCGACAGTGAGAAGAGACCGAGGTAATCGGTGATGGTGACAAAGATGATTGCTTTTAGTGTGAACTTCTCCTTGCGGGATGCATCCACCATCTGGACCCCAACATCAAATAGTATCTTCATTTCCTCCATGAACGGCTCTAGGAACACATCTATATCATTGCTGGGCTACTTCGGTCCAGAGATAAGCATGGTCAGCATAAGGTACCTACGCTTCTGACATAGATGGGGAGGTAGGTTGTACATGGTGAGCACGACAGGCCAAGTGCTGTGCAAGCTGCTAAGCTCACCGAACGGGTTCATCCCGTTGTTACTCAGCGCGAACCTAACATGCCTGGGCTCCTTGCCAAACTCCGGGTAGACCTCGTCGAAATCCTTCCACTGCTTGCCATCGAATGGGTGCCGTAGCTTGCCATCGTCTTTTAGGCAGTCAGCTGATGCATGCCAGGACATGAGCTTGGCATCGTCCGGGTTCCCGAATATTGCACACAGGCGATCGGTCATGGGCAGGTACCACACCGACAGTGCTGGACTTCTCTTGTGCGTGTAACCCTCTTCTTCATCGTCCTGTTGAGCCGAGATCTATTTGGCCGCACTGCTCTTCTTTGCCCCCTTCTTATTCTTCTTCCGACCACCCCGCAAGCCTCCCTCGTCTTCTGCATCCACACGACAACCAGTATTTTTCTTGTACTGACTAAAGCCGTAGTGCGAACAACTCATCAAATTATCATACTCATTGCCTCGATATAGGATGCAGTGGTTAGGGCATGCATCAAACTTTCTAAGCTTCATCGCCACTGGCCGGATCAGCTTCTTGGCCCGATAAGTATTGGCGGGCACCTTGTTAGCCGTTGGGTACGTGGTGGCAAGGTAGCTTAACAACTCATTGAAGTTAGTGTCAGACCAACCATGATGAGCCTTCAACATCAACATATGGAGGTTAAAACGGAGCGCCGTGCCCTCCTTTGGACAATCGCCGCCGTCCTTATAGAGAGGATCAACTGCCGCCTGCTTCAACTCTCTAAAATTCTCCAACCACTTTGGGCAACCCAACACAACGTCGTCTTCATCGAAGTGTTTGACTAGATCTTCAACAAGCTGCACATCCTTAGGATGGCTCATAGTATCCTGACCATCCCCGCCGTCGCCGACTTCGTCGGCCATGTCTTGCATTAGATCATCCACCGTGATGTAATCACGACAATTGTTGTCACTGTCGGCTAGCGCAGCTGCTGCTGAAGATGATGAGGAGCCGGGTGCTCCTAAAGGATCTTTATTAACTGGTGGTGCTGTCGTCGTCGGCATCGAAGAGCTCACTCTAGATGCACCGCCACTCGCACCAACTCTTTCGCTGTGAAATGTCCAGACTATGTAGCCCTCGATGAAACCATACATGATCAAATGAGTTTGCACCTCGCTGTCTCGGTGGGCTTTCAGGTTCTTGCAATGAGAACATGGACATATGGTTGTCATCCGCTTTAGTCTCTCATGGTGAGCTTTACCAGCAGCAATAAACTTCCTTAATTCAAAGAGGTACCGCGGATCATTCACTCTATCGATCCGGTACATCCATTCTGACCTATCCATCATACCTGTGAACATTATCCGTCACAATCAACATTAAATAAAGAAGAATTAGGAGAAATTGATGATTTTTACATCCAAAATCATGAAAAAGAGAGGACACGACGATGTGAAAGATGAAGCATGCATCTATGATGAATCTAAAGTTAAAGAAATACATGACATCATTTTTCCATTAAAATTGATCTAGATCTAGATCTAGATCTAGAGAGAACTCTAGGTGATGGAAATAGAGAGAGAGGATGGAATGAGAGAGGGAGAGCCTTTATGAACCTCTTATGATGTCCTCCTCCCTCAAATCCAAGCCCTTCAACGCAAATCAAAAGTTTCCTCAAATTTTAGGGCAAAACCTCCTCCCATGAGTTTGAGAGAGGAAGACCCGTGGAGAAGATGAAGGGGTGTTGCTGTGTATTTGTATAGGCTTTACCGCGGCGGGCAAGATAAAGCGCCCGCCTCGGTAAATCAACTCTTTACCGCGGCGGGTAGTTTAAAGAGCCCGCCACGGTAAATCGTATTAACCACGGCGGGCGATTCATACCGCTCGCCGCGGTAAATAATGATTTCCTACGGCGGGCAAGTAAGGTGGCCCGCTGTGGTAAACCCTTTTCCCGCAGCGGGCGCCTTGGTGGCCGGCCTCGCTGGCCGACCACCGATTAACCGTGGCGGGCAAAAGAGGTGCCCACCACGGAGCCCATTTTGGCCACGCTGCGCAAATTGATTCCTATAGTAGTGGCTCCTACTGGCTAATATACTAGAGAATGATAACAAAGAAAAAGCGTTTACAATGAAACAGAAAGATCACAATTTTGATCAACTGTTGTGCACGGCCAGCTCTATGGTGTGTTCCCTAACAAAAAAATACATATTAATTGAAAGAAATAAATAATTTCATTGAAGTAGTAATAAATCCCCTAGAGGGAGTTTTGTTACTTCAATTAGTCCCATGTTTTTCGAATAGATCTTTTAGTAGTTGAGAGGTTTGCCCAAACACGGTACATAAGACATACCAAATAAATCTTACAAGTAACTCAGATATGAGATGTCAACTAAAACTATTGTTTCCATTTTGTAGAATTTTAACATTAAAATGGATCTATGAAAAGGTCGTGTTTCCTAACAATGGATCCAATTCTCAATCAAGAATTTAGAAACAACAATAAGGCCTTGTTTGGATGTAGTTGGATTCGCACCAATCCACACATATGTTGGGGTGGATTGGAGTAGAAGTTGAACTAAATTGAGATGAATCCGACAGCATCCAAACAAGGCTTAAGGGGTTATTTTCTTTAGGCTTGGGGACTAGCGGCCTACTATAAGATGCTCTCAACATGTCCCATTCCACTCCGGTCGGTGTTTTTTATTTGTTTTCATTTCATTTTATGCAAGACGATTTCTTCTTCAGTTGGCCTGCCCATTAACGTTTTTATGGCTTTCGTCCACACTACTCGATCTACTTTTAAAACGTCCAGATGCAACATACAAAAGAAGACTAAAGCCAGCTGCTTCCCACGCGCACCCCATGTGCAACACTCGATCTACTTTTGAAACATGCAAATGCAACATACAAAAGAAGACTAATGAAACACTTGAAACAAGCGTCTGAAACACTTGCGAAAACGTCTGAAAACACTTGAAAACCATTGCAAATATATGCAATATCTAGATGAAACACTTGCAAACATACATATGAAACACCTGAAAATACTAGACACATATGCTTGCAACATGTATGTATATGCAACATCCAGATCTACTTTTGCAACATCCAGAAAAAAACACTTGCAACATACATCTAGAACAGATGAAATATTTGGAACATACATGTATAGCCTTTATAACATGTGCAACATCCTAATATACTTTTGCATCATGGATATACCACACTTGCAACATATCTCTGAAACATCCAAAACATTTGAAGCATACTCTTGCAGCATGTGCTTTCAACGTAACATCTATTTGCTACTCGAACGAATGGAGGCTCGTCGATGCGGAGCTCGACGCCGGCGTGGAGCTCGCCGCTCCGGTGGAGAAAGGTCGTGGTGGGTCGCTCCGGTGGAGGGCGAACCACGCACTAGAGAAAGCCGTGAGGCAGAGTGGGGCGCTCACTGGAGAAGGCCGCAGCGGGTCGCTTCGGTGGATGATGTAGGGTGCGGCAGCGATGATGACACAGAGGGCAGGTGGGGCAGGAAGCTTGGATGGGAGGGGATCTATGGCGTCCTAGATTACGATGTGCTAGCATGGGCATGAGTGGACGCCGTGACTAGAGGCAGAGGGGTGCACGGTGCGGTGAACACAGCGACGGGTGGACTAGGGAAGTTATCAGTCATAGAGATGGAGAGTAGGAGTGCAGGCCAGTTGCCGGTTGGGCCCGGTCCGCTATGCGGGCCTAGGAAGACAGCGTCCGACCATCTAGACACCGTATACGAAGCATTTTCGATTCATTAAAGCCACATATGTTTCTCTCATTATTTTAGCTTGTCTACTTCTCATCAATGGAATTCATATGAAGCCAAAACAAAAGAACCTTCTGAATAACGACCCAAGAAATGTTTATAACAAACTCAAATACAAATAATTTATCAAAGTGCATGGTAATAACTATTGATAAACATATGAATAAACATTTCATAGTAAAAAAAGTGGCAAAATAAGTTTTTTATGGGAAAGTTTAATGAAGTTATTAGTTGTAAAGGACTCGAAACAACAAAGGAGAGAAGTACATCAAATTTTGAATTTTCTTAAGTGTGGTACACATGCACACGCGAAGGGTTAGGAAGGACGGTCGCCGACTCACCAGGTGGCGCGACTACGGCGGCGCCTCCCTCTCTCGACCTATCACTACTAGATTCAGGTTCTTTGCCGAGTGCCTTAGGCACTCGGCAAAGGCCAAATTGCACTCGGCAAAGAACACACGACAAAAATTTGATCGACAAAGTCCTCTTTGCCGAGTGCCCCGGGGACACTCGGCAAAGAAAAGCGACCGTCACGACGCCGGTCCCATTAACGGTCACTTTGTCGAGTGCCAACCCTGCAGGCACTCGGCAAAGATTTTAAATTTTTTTTAAAAAAAATTCTTTGCCGAGTGCCAACTCGGAAGGCACTCGACAAAGAGCTTTTATTTTTTTTGAAAAATTTCTTTGCCGAGTGCCAACCCTGCAGGCACTCGGCAAAGTGTTTTTATTTTTTTTAAAAAAAATTCTTTGCCGAGTGACAGCCAAAGGGCACTCGGCAAATATTTTTTATTTTTTTAAAAAAAAAATTTTGCCGAGTGTCAACCCGGAAGGCACTCGGCAAAGATTTTTTGTTTTTTTTAAAAAAAATCTTTGCCGAGTGCCCTATGGATGGCACTCGGCAAAGTTTTGAATTTGTTTTAAAAAAAAATTCTTTGTCAAGTGCCCTATGGCCGGCACTCGGCAAAGTTTGAATTTTTTTAAAAAAAAAATTCTTTGCCGAGTGTTATGGTCACAGCACTCGCCAAAGCTGGAAAATCTGTTTTCTGGTCGCCCATTTTTTCAGCTTTGCCGAGTGTTGTGACCATTGCACTCGGCAAAGGGGTCCTTTGCCTAGTGCAACACTCAGCAAAGTGACCCAAAACGGTAAATTTTAATTTTTTTTTACATTCCATCATGACAAATAAATTCATACAAACATATATCACATGTATATCTCATCCATCACATATATATCTCATCCATCACATATATATCTCATCCATCCACACATCCATCCGCCTATATCACATCCATCACAATATATATCACATATATATAATAATAAGTGCTCAAGTCCATCCAAATAAATCCACAAGTCCATCAAAGTCCACAAGTGCATCATAAGTATATCACAAGTCCATCACCAAGTGAACAACAAATGTAAAAAATACAACATGCACTCATCTCGGCCACTGCGACTGTGGTGAAGGCCCAGATGCATCATTTATAGGTGCATGAGGTGGATTATTCGAACTACCGTCAGATGAAGACTGCACAAAGGAGAAAAGATTGCATGTGAGACAAGATTATTTTGATAGCTAATCTAGGACGATAGAGGCCATACAAGCAAAGCACAAGCGAAAGTAAAAAACTTTGATACTCACAGGAGTAGCTGTAGCTGCAGGACGCGGAGGCGGAGGTGGAACCAACAGCCCAGGTGGCAGAGACAAGCCCATATGTTGCCCAAGCCCTTGTAGGAACTCCGTAATGTCCATCAGCCTCTGCGCCTGGGCCTGCCGCTCGGCCTTTAGCTGGGCCCCCAGCTCCTGATGTTCCTTCATTTCTTGTTCCAGCCGGACCTGCAATATTTCACTCCAATGTTTTAGTAATGCAAAGCTCATTAAGGTGTGTAAAGATCAATGTATGACGAGTAAAATAGGAATAACCTCAAGTGCGTCGACCCGGTGCTGTGCAGCGGTTGGCCGTGTGCGAATGGCCGGGCTCTCGCTCGTGCTCCGTGCTCGGATCTAGGAGAGAGAGGGAGTAGAGGCCATGTCGATGACGCCGTCGCCAAGCCAGAACCGCCCATGCTTCTTGCCTTACCCCGCCCTCATGATGGCCTCTCCATCGAAGTCCTAGGTGCTCGGATCGTGGTCTGACCCATGGAGCGACCTCGCCACCTCAGTGTACTCACTGATGCGGGAGTGGACGCTCGGATTCGTGTTTGCCTCGGGCGGGTCCTCCAGGTTGAAGGAGACGTCAGACGTCGCCTTGCCCTTATGGGCCATACACCATGCCTAAAAGTCCGAGCAAGCCTGACCACTATGTGACGCCGACTACGAGAAAGACAGTATGATGATTACAAATCAAGCAGAACTGAGCGTCACAATAGATAAATAAATTCACGTACCCATGCTTGTTTGTATCCGGCGAGGCTGCGGCTGCCTTGATGGTGTGCTGGACCTTGCATCTGCAAACGACGGTCCCGGGCATCCCTGTGCATCTTGAGGTATTCCTCCGTGAGCCACCTCTCCACCATCATCGCCCAGCACTCAGGATACGCTTGGCACCACCAGGGAATCATCTACACATCATCAAGTATTAGACATATAAGAAGATCAAATTAAACCAACTTAATCTCAATATTGATGTTCTTCATTTACCTTAAGGTACTGCTCCCGGGTCAGCTGCATCTCTCTTGTGTCTTTCTTGGTTTTCATCTCTCCAAGCTTCGACCCGTAGTAGGTTACGATGGCCTGGATGCGTGCCTCGTGATGCATGTCGGTGACGAGTTTTTTACAGGCTTTGGTAGTCACCTGCTCCGCCCTAGCCTCAAATCCCTCCTCGCATCTGTAATAAGTCTGCATACAAAAGCAATGTATCCCTTCATTATTTCAAGAAAAGTCCAATGAATGCGACGTATTGAGCAATGTTGTGCGAGGGAGACTTACCCAAAGCTCTGCCTTCACCCGCGTCGCCTTGTTGGGGTACTCCACATCGATAGTGACGGCGTAGTGGTCAAACGAGTAGGCCTGCTCCGTCTTCGATGCGTACGTGACAATGCCGGGGAAGTGTTGCCTGCACAGAAGACCTAGGATGCCGTTGACTAGCCGTGCGTTACCAACCGACACAACCACCCAGTTCCTGCACAAGTGATTAAGAAAAATTATTAGTTTTTTTTCATCATATCATATGAAGTGGTGGTGATAACATATAAAGTTACTTACTTTTGCCCTTTGGGGCGAATCACTGGGCGTTGGTGAGGAAGTGGAGCCCGTGGGAGGCTCACGGGACCTCACAAGTAGACACTCGAAGAGGAGTCAGAGGAAGCAGAACCCGTGCCTGCCGTCTCCCCCCCTCCTCCTCCTCCTCCGTCTGCCAAAGCAGCTCCTCGTCTGACTCGTCCACGGGTGCCACCTCCTCCTGCAGCTGGCGGTCCTCCTCACGTGGCGTGGGAGGAGATGCCCCCCTCCTACGGCTAGCGGTCCTCCTCCTCCTCCTATCCGATCCCTCTACCGTCCCCTCCGCCCCCTCCTGCGGCCGGTGTGGTCTTTGGTAAATTGAGTTCACGGACCTATGACGGTCGCCCGTCATCTTTGTTCAATCACCTGCAATAAAAAAGAAAAACAAGACTTAATTAGAAATAGGTGCAAAAATGAACAAAACATAATTACAAAAAACATAGTAATACATGTATTAGAAATATATGCAAAAATGAACAAAACATAATTACAAAAAACATAGTATTACATGTATTAGAAATAATCTTAATGATTGAGATTAGCTGGATCATAGGTCTCGTCATCACTATCAACATTGTCCAACTCATCAACACTATCTGAAGGAGGAATGTTGTCTTCATTGTCATTGCCTAAATGTAATCGCTCAAGCATTTGTATGTCCTTCAGATTTCGCACCTCATCTCCAGCGTCCTCGTCATCATCCCTTTCATTGTCTACTTCCATTCCTATCTCTTTGGTTAAGTCTATGTCAAACCTCATCTGCTTTGTCACGATGTCTATGTCATCATCCCATCTGTTGCCAATGCAACACGTACATTACGAGCCTCATCTGCTTTGTCACGATGTTTGTCATTAAAGCGGATCCAAGCTTCACCATCGGATGGATATACCATCTTGTCAGGATTATACTATTTGCCATTTTTGTGCCATGTCATCTGTTTCGCGGATTCCTCGGTCATGTATAGCCATTGGATCCTCGGTAGGAACGGAAGGTACCGTAGGATTTTCATGGAGATTGTAAGTTGCCTCTTCTGGCCATCATCAGAGTCTACCTCCAGGTACCTGGAGGATTTACACTTTGGACAGAACTTTGCATGCTCATGTTCTTTCCTAAATAGGATGTACCCTTTTGGACAAGCATGTATCTGCTCATACGGCATCTTAAGTGCTCGAAGGAGTTTCTGTGACTCGTACATGCTCTTTGGCAGAATGTGGCCCTCCGGAAGCAGGGTGCCAATCATGGCCAACATCTTATCGAAGCCAGGTCGACTCAAGTTTAACTCGGACTTCAACCCCATTAAGCGTCCAATGGCATCCAGTTGAGACACCATTGACTGATCGTGAAGGGGTTTCTGTACCGAGTCCATCATGTCGTAGAACACCTGTGCGGCTGCCTCCATCTCCTCCTTCTCACATCCCTCATCGAATTGTCCTTGGTGAAAGTCATCTAACATGTCTGCTACCCCGGCATCAGCATCAAAAGCCTCCACCTGTGGTCTCACCACCTCCTCTCTCATACGATGGGCTTCACCATGGTGGACCCACCGGGTGTAGTCCGGCATAAATCCATTCTTCACAAGATGTTTACCCATTTCCACCATGTTTACCCTTCTCCTATTTCCACATTTGCTGTAGGGACACAAAACTAGGCAATGTCCTTTAGCAGCGTTGCCAAATGCACTGTTCAAGAAAGCATCGGTCTTGTTCATCCATTCTGTGGTGTAATCACTCTGACTTCTCCAGCCCGTGTACATCCACTGACGGTCATCCATCCTCTAACATATGTATCAGCGAGTAATGTAACCATCAATTGCATCTACATGGTGTTCCTACTGTCTAATAGGTGAGGATATGTCCTAATCCCACCCGCAGATGCGTAGATGAAGTTAGTTTTCATGCTCTACTCCTATCCGAGACAGAATTTCGGCAGCACCTCCCCGCTGTTCTCTAGATACACGGTGGCACCCTGCTTCCGGATCTCTTTCAAATGGGAGACGCCTAACTGGGTTACGCGATCTACGACCATGATACGAAAAGAGGGGTTATACCTAGGGTGGCGGTGGAGTCAGGCTA
Organism: Miscanthus floridulus; assembly: GCF_019320115.1. Classification (NCBI taxonomy): domain Eukaryota; kingdom Viridiplantae; phylum Streptophyta; class Magnoliopsida; order Poales; family Poaceae; genus Miscanthus; species Miscanthus floridulus. The sequence continues at coordinate 45,259,149 of NC_089589.1, forward strand.
GCGGGGCCGTGGTGGGTCGGTGCAGTGGCGAGACGACGTGGTGCAAGCAGATCGGCACGGTGGCAAGAACTCCGACTCAACTCCAACGGACTCTTCTCTACAAAAATGGAACAAAATACTGTCATTTAAAAAAAATCGGCAAACCTCCCCTGCACGGTGAGGTTTTCAAAACCTGCAAAAAACAATGGCACGATGGCCGACAAGCACATATGTCTCAAGAGAAGCCATGTAGTTTGGATATCAATCCATGCAGAAGAATATATCCAAGTAGTACCACTACTTGTACTACTACTTCCACTATTGCTACTACTACCATTGGTTCTACTACTACTACTACCACTATTGCTACAACTACTACCATTAGTTGTACTACTACTACCACTACTTCTACTACTACTACCACTAATTCTACTACTAATACTACCACTAGTTGTACTACTACTACCACTAGTACAACTAATACTACTACAACTAGGTATGATATCACGTACGATGTAGAGATGTCCTAGTTTGTAAGCACCGTACATGACAATGTGTATGAAATCTTCTGAAATTTTTATCATAGCCTCCACATATGATATCACGACATCTCAACAAGTTTCATGATTTTCGGACATTGTTTGCTTTTTATAGAATTTAAAAACACTTCACACGCAATTTCACGGACATGTTTCGTGAACAAGATGTCCGATATTTCGGGTCCATTCCTGGATACGGCCTCTCACAACACTCACTAACATGACTATCAATTTTTGAATCATTAAATTCCATTATTCGTACCACATGCAGTTCAAATTTCTATTTTTCGAAAAAATTCAAGTAAACAAAATAAAGTAACTAAATATATCAAAAAGCCACAAAAAATCTCCAAATTGTAACTAGGAGTTCCTGGTGCTTTAAAAGGGCTGCACAAAAAAATTAGAGGCCAAAAACAAAAAACAAAAAAAACTTTGCCGAGTACCAGGGCCTGGCACTCGGCAACAAAGATGGTTTTAATTTTTTTTAAAAAAATTTCCTCTTTGCCGAGTGCATCCACAGGAGCACTCGGCAAAGAAATTATAAAAAAAATTAAATCTTTGCCGAGTGCCGTGCCAAGGGCACTCGGCAAAGTATTTTTTTAAAAAAAAATTCTTTACCGAGTGCCAGATCTGAGACACTCGGCAAAGAATTTTAAAAAAAATAAATCTTTGCCGAGTGCCAGATCTGGAGCACTCGGTAAAGAATTTTTTTTTTAAAAAAAATCAAATCTTTGCCGAGTGGCTAACAGCAGGCACTCGGCAAAGAAGGCCGTGACCGAACACCGTTTCACGGGCAGCCTATGCCGAGTGTAGAGATTTTGCTGAGAGTCTGGTACTCGACAAAGAAGTCCTTTGCCGAGTGTCCGGCACTCGATAAAGAACTCTTTGCCGAGTGCAACACTTGGCAAAGAAGGTCTTTAACGAGTGTCCGATTTTTGACACTAAGTAAAGTGTCTGTTTCCAGTGGTGTGTGGCCGCGGCGCCTGACCAAGACCATCTGGTGTGGTACGTATGTGACCGTATCCCGCCTTGTTTCTCTTCGGTTTCCCGTCGATAAGACTAGTTTACGATTCGCTCTTTAATTTAATATATATATATATAGAGAGAGAGAGAGAGAGAAGAGTCTTGTTTTTAGTTGATCGAGTTCATCAGATTTGTTGCTATCGTTTGCCATCGTCGGTACAGAGATATGGCTTCATCGGATAAAGAAACCCCGGGGCGCAGCTCCCGTACGGCGATGGATCCCGTCACCTTCACCGCCGGTGAGTCCAGTTCTCCTCTCCTCTACTCTACACCCACAACATGTCCCGTAGTCAGCGCCTCCGGCTCCCGGTCAGGGGTGATTGTTTCTCAGAAGCGTCACGCCCGCAGCCCGCTCGCTCTTCTTGCAGGAGAAGCGCTCGACGAAAAGCGGCAAAGGACGACGGCAAGCATCAACAACACAGCGGCTGTGGCGGTGCCGTGGGCGTTCATTCTGGCGGACATTCTGGGCGTTGTACTCCGCTTCCTGCCCTGCCTCGCCGACCGCTCTGCCGTGCGCTCCGTGTGCCGGCACTGGCGTGCCGCCGCGCAGGGGCACAGCCTGCCGCCGCCGCTACCGCTCCTCGTGCTCCCCAGGCTCAGGTTCTTCAGCTTTTCCACCCAGGGGGCAGTCGTCGCTATGCGCCGCGTGTGGATGCCTGAGGAGGTGGCCACCGGCCATGTCGGCTGCGTGGGATCTTCCGAAGGATGGCTTCTTGTGGCGAGACCCTGCGAAGATGCCGCCGGCTGCGAGCGCTTCCTGGTGAACGCGCTCTCTCATAATGTCGTCCGTCTGCCCCGTCTGCATGCTCCCTACTGCACCACCTCTGGTGAGCACCCCTGGACTGCCAACGATGACCCCAAGCTGTATTCAAGGTCACTCGACCACGTTGTGCTATCTGCTCCGCCTGGCTCGGCGACGAAGTGCATAGTGGCTGGCTTCTCCTGCCGCAGGCCTGTGCCCGGGCTCTCAGACTGGCGTGGCTTGCCTGGGATTACGCTGTGGCAGCCTGGGATGAAGACATGGTACGTCTACCAATCTCGCTGGGTTAACTGGTTGAGTGACCTTGTGTTCCACCAGGGGAAACTCTACATGCTCCGCAGGTACTGGCACACCTTCCAATCACCATTGCTCTTCGCTTTTACACTCGGGGAAGATGAACATGGGGTCAATGTCTCTGGCCTTGAGCATCGAGTGACTATGCCGCCGTTCCCCCGTCCCGGCCCTGCGAACTGGGCAGCGAGGTGCAACTTGGTGCAATGGCGTGGCCGGCTGGTGGTGATAATAAGATATGTGGATTCTTACATATCGTTCTCCCATACTGAGAAGGTTGATGTGTTTGCCTTGGACCTCAGCATAGACCCTTGTGGTGTCACTGAGATCCGCAGCTTCGATGGCGATTGTGTCTTTGTCGATCTATGCCGCTGCACTTCCTTTCCTGCCGGCTCGTATGAGGGTGTCCAAGGTGACTCTATCTACTTTATCGATAAGTATAAGAAGGGCGACGAGCCTAGTTATGTGACAACTGTGTACAACATGAGAGATGGTACAGTGAAGCCCTTCACTGCTGAGTTATTGTCGGGTAACCCAGCAGAGGACAATCTCGCGAGCCCAGTGTGGATGATCCCTCCCGAATGAACTGCAGATTAAGTCTGATATATCTTACCTGGTGCTGTCACTTATTTAAATTTGCAGGATTCTCAGATAATTACAATATGTCTATTATATTTTAGAACCATTTTCGGGCACTTGTGTTTCTTTGAGTTGCTGTCGATATATATGATTGGATTCTTGCATAAATTCTGTCATGGACTTTCTGTATGCAATAATTGAAGTCTTTGCATCTGTGATCTGATGGCAGTCTTTTATTTTCTACTCGCTGTTTCACTGAACCTGGAATATGTTGATGTTGGTTTACTGGACCAATGTGAGTTGTGGGGCTCTGCTATTGTTAGTGGCATTGTGGCTCTTTGAAAGTCTGGTGAATGTAATTTGCTCTAAAAATAATACAATAAAATATCGTAAGTAAATTGCCACAGTTTTTTTTCCTAAAAAAAAAAGCATAAGCGTGACACCATGATCTTCTGTGAATTAGCAGTAACAATAATAATCAGATAAAAGGCCATAAGTCAATTTTGTTCTTTATGAATTCAATTGGAGGCATCATCTCATTTGGTTCTTCTGGTTGAGTACTGTAGTTTATATCATGGGATTACTTTTCCTATTCGCTGAATAATGCTTCTATCAAGTTCCAGAAATTAAGCTAAAAAGCAAACGCGCAGGATCTGGAGGTTCAGCCCGCACACCCCACCTGCCCGCACCTCTCTCTCTCTCTCTCTCTCTCTCTCTCTCTCTTTCCGGTGAGCACGTCACCGGCAACCTCCTCCCCGCGCCGGCCATGGCGGATGCAGTGGCGGCGGCGGTGGATCCACGCTAGGTAGGCCTCCTCCTTCTCTCTCCTCTCTCCTCCTCTTAATCTCTAAGCAGGCCATAAACTATCGTGGATTATTTACTGCTGACTGGTTTGATGTGAGAGAAAAATACTGTTCTGGCTAGAAATTTACGATCGTTTACGATCAAGCGAACATGCTGAAGATTCAATCGCCACTCTTTCAACTTCTTTATATTGTAGAAAAATCATGTCTATTTGATTGCTAACATTATCAAGTCATTCATAATATAGTGAGATCAGGAATTCACCGGATTATATATAAAAATTCTATAAAGGTATACCCTTAGGTAAAATCCGAGATCCACCATTGATGGCTTCATCGGATCAAGAAACCCAGGGCGGAGCTCTCGGATGGAGATGGATCCCGTCGCCGACACCGCCAGTGAGTCCGTAGTCACAGCCTCAGGCGACGACCGCAGCCCTCTTGCGGTTCTTGCAGGCGAGGCGCTCGACAAAAAGCGGCAGAGGACGACAAGCATCGACGACGCGGCGGCGTCGCTGTGGGTGTTCATTCTGGCGGACATACTAGGCGTCGTGCTCCGCTTTCTGCCCTCCCTCGCCGATCGCGCCTCCGTGCGGTCCATGTGTCGGCACTGGTGTGACGCCACGCACGGGCACAGCCTGCCGCCGCCGCTACCACTGCTCCTGCTCCCCAGGTTCAGGTTCTTCAGCTTTTCCACCCATGGGGCAATTGTCGCCATGCGCCGCGCGTGGATGCCTGAGGAGGTGGCCACCGGCCTGATATTGGTGCGGTTGAGGGAAACACAGAATATCATGCATGCAAGTGAAATGATTTTGCTGATCATCCATGTGCAAATTGTTTGAAAGTTAAAAAAAAGTTAAATTAAATTCCAATTGCGCCGTTATGTTTCTTACAGTAATTTTTTCAAAGCAAGATCTCACTTGGGTATATTTAGAAAAAATATCAAATAACATTTTTCTCATAAAGATAGAATACTTTTTATTGAGCAGATATAATGTTCTAGTTCTTAAGACAAATGTTCTAAAACAAAAATGATATATTGCAGGAACATAACAAAATATATTATATAAAGATAAATTTTCTTTTATGGAATCTCACCCTAAGACAATCTAGAACATCTTACTTATAAATGTGAACATAACAAAATACATTATAGAACATCACATGTATACTACCGAACATCAAATATATACCCCAAGAACATGATAAAATACATCATGTTTACCACGTGAATATTATAAAATACATCATAGATCATCACATGTATAATACATGAACGCTATAAAATATATAATAAACAATCACGTGTATACTGATGAACATCACAAATGCATCACAAATAAAACATCACATTATACTACGTGAACATCATAAAATATAACCGAGAACATCACAAGTATACTACTAAACATCGCATGTATGCTACATGAACATCAAATATAGCAAATAAAAAATAAAAATAAAGTATTAAACTAAATAATTATAATAAAATAGCAAAGAAGAAAAATACAATAAAAACATGGATAACAAATGCTAAATATACAAAAATAATAATAACTTAAATAAGGAAAGGAAAAAAATAAAGAAAATGACATGTATAATGCACGAACATAACAAGTAACATATGAATACAAAACTTATAAAAAACTAAAGCATGAAAATGATTTTACCATAAAAACTTGAGTAAATGAAAATTACAAAATGAAACAAATAAAAATCTATAAAACAAAAAAGAGAAAGCAAAAATAAATAGAAGAAAAGAAAGAAAAATAAAAACATGAAAATAAAAATGAAATAAAGAAACATAATTAACTAGAGTAAAATATTAATAAAATAAAAATGAAATTTAATAAAATCAAAAGACGAATAAAAGACCATAGAAAAGAAAAAGAAAAAGAAACAAGAACAAGTATGGAACATATAAATAAAATCTAGAAATATAAATAAAGTAAAGATTAGAAAATATAAAGAATAATAAAAACCCATAGAAAAAAGAAAAAAAGGAACGTATAGTAATAAGAAAGTATAATAAAAAAGAAAGAAATGTGACACATTTATGTACCTGGGCTCATCATATTGTTCATCCATACCATGCAGGGCGGAACCGCGCTGCGCGAATGGTGGGCCATGGGCCATTCTTGTACATGACGGTTGATGATGGAAGGTGTAGGCGGCCAGGCGTGGGATGCTCGTGGTCGGCACGTGACTCGGGCCCGACTGGTCGGCCCTATATATGGGCATGCGTCCCATGGCACGACGGCCTAGCACGAAGCCCGCATTTTTTGCCCGGCACGTGCATGGCCCGGCCCGGTAGCGAGCATGCCCGGGCTGGCACGGCCCGGTACACAAGGCCGTGCCTAGGCCGCACCCTAGGCACGCGGGCTAGCCCGGCACGGCCCGCAATTTGGTGAGAGGCCCGATGGTGGCCTGGTGACCAATCTGGCCTGCTAAGAGCCCACCACCCTTTTGCTAAAAAAAGCCCACCAGGCTACCAGCTCCTTCCCCCGAACCCTAATTCCTTTCCCAAATCCATCATGCCTCTCCTAGCGCCGCACGCTCACACTTGCGAGCCGAGCGTCGCAGCGATGCGCTCCCAGCCCCTCTCACTCGACGACGCCGTACTCGGCTCCTACCCACTCCTGGTCGCACCGCACTCCTCCCCACTCTCGTCGCACCACGTAGGCCTATCCTGGCAGTCGCCCTCCTCCTCTACACCCCCCATGCAGCGCCTGGCTTCGAGCACGCCAGCGGCCGGCCTCGAGTAGCATGACCACCTCCATGCCCCTGCGCCGATGGCTGGTCTCATCCTCCACTCCCCATCGCGAGACGACCGGCTTCGACCTTCGAGCTCACCGGCGGTCGACCACTCGGCCTCAAGCGGTAGCGACCGCCGCCTCCATGCCCCAGCGCGGCCTCCCCTTCCCTCCCTCTTGCTCCCTCTCTCTCGGCACTTGTGGGCCTTGGGCTGGCCAGCCCGTTGGCCGCGGCGTGCTTTTCGGGCCAGCCCGGCACGAAAATCAGCCCAACAGGCCGTGCTTGGGCCGTCGGCTAGGCACGAAGCCCAGGGCGGCATGGCCTGGTGGCACGGTGGGCCCTGCCATGCCGTGCCTGGTCGGGCCATGCCAGCACGGGCCCATGCCGTGTCATGCTGGGCTGGCCCGTTTCCCATCTATATCGGACCCCATGATTCCCGGGGTGAAACCCTTGCTCACCGCTGCAGCCCAGCGGCGGTGGCAGGTGTGAGGGCGCCGGAGTCGGGGAAGAAGAGCTGTTGTGTGTGTGTGTGTGTTTTGCGACTAAAAAACTGTTGTGCGAGGAGGTGAGGACGCGGAAATTCCAGATCCTGCACACGTCCCACTTAAATTTGGCGAGACCCACACAAAAGGCAAGCACCAGATAGTCTGGTGCGCTGATGGCCAATGACGCCTAGGTCTAAGAAAGACTCAATTTCCGTATTTCTTTTGGGTCAGTTTTTAGTGATGTATTTGGACTCTACCACACCATAAACTTTTCACCATATAAATATAAAGGGACACAACTGATTGAGCGATCCAGTCGACAATTTTTATCTTTTTGTCTTTAGTTTTATTCTCCCTTTGTCCTAGTCTCCTCTAACCCTAACCTACTGTTCTACAAGCTTCTCGACGGAGGTTTCAGGTGTTCTAGACGGCCTTGCAGACCCTAGAGCAACCCTAAGTGAGTCTCCCTGATCAGTCCTTCCCACATATGTTGTTCAAGTTTTTTTAACAAAGGGCAGATCTGTCAAAACTAAATGAATTTCCAAATGAACGGTATTTTTGGAATTGTAACAGTTTGGGTGACACTAAGAAGTTTAAGTTTATGTCATATTTAACTATCCAAAAAAGCCTAGATTTTATTGTCTTATTAGAAACAAGCAAGGGCGAATGCTCAGAAACTTTTCTTAAAAATCTTTGTGCTGGGAAACTTTTCTTAAAAGTGGTTTGTGGCATTATAAAACCTGCCCAAGGACGATCTGATGGTATGATTCTAGGCATTAGCCTACAAACTTTTGACATCGGTGAGATAGAAGAAGGGAGTTCTTTATAAAATTCAAGATTTGCAATAGAGACGGCATCCAAATGCGTATTAGTTTCTTGTTACGGTGCCACACAACAATAATTAATGCTCTTATGGGAGTTGTCTCTCTTATGTGCGAAAGAAACCTTACCTGTTGTTATAGGTGGTGATTTTAATATCATAAGAGAACCATCTAAGAAAAATAACTCAGGATACAACGATAGATGGCCTTTTGTTTTTAATGCAATTATCAATGGCTTCAATCTTACGGAATTGGATCTATTAGGTAGACAGTTTACTTGGGCAAATAACCTACAAATCCCAACTTTTGAGAAGCTAGATATAATTTTAGTCAGTACTGAATGGCAATTGCAATTCCCTAAAACCACTATACAAGCTTTAACTATAGAGATTAAAGAGGCGGTAAATCAAATAAAAAATAATGCTGCCTCAAGACCCGATGGGTTCCCGCCAGTGTTTTATCAAACTTTCTGGAATGTAACTAAAAGAGACTTGATGGCATTGTTTGAGGATTTCCATAGGGACACCTTACCTCTACATTCGGCATAGTTATTCTTCTCCCAAAATATAGTGAAGCGAAACACACCATATAGGCCAATCTGTCTGTTAAATGTAAGTTTTTAAATCTTCACCAATAATGTACCCCAATATAATTATGAAGGTCGCGCAAAAAGTAGTTAGACTACACAAATGGCATTCCTCCCTGGCAGGAATATCATGGTGCGAGCCATAGTTCTATGTGAAACATCCCACAAATTGCATAAAAAGAAACTTAATAGGGTTTTATTTAAAATTGACTTCGAAAAGACGTATGGTAAGGTAAAATTGGACTTTTTGCAAGAAAGGGGTTCTCCAATTTGGTGCAACTGGATACAAGATTTGGTAAAAGGAGGGAATGTTGGTATAAAAGTGAAAGATCAACTAGGACTGTATTTCCAGGAAAGGGCTCAGACAAGGTGATCAATTGTCCCCATACTATTTAATATAGTGGCGGACATGTGAGTGATCATTATTGTGAGAGGCAAAGAGGATGATCAGATAAAAGGGATTGTGCCTCATCTCATATAGAATATGGTTTATCAATTTTGTAATATGCAAATGGCACAATTATTTGTATGGGCCATGATATTGAACAAACAAAAGGTATGTATGAAGTTACACCTTTGTACTTTTGTACAATTATTGAATCTAAAAATAAAATTTTTTAAGAGTGAGGTTTTCTACTTTGAGCAAGCAAAAGAATGTGAAGCTCAATATTCACAACTCTTTGGTTGTAAAGTAGGATCCTATCCGTTTCAATATCTAGGAACACCTATGAATTTTAGAAAATTAAATAATAAAGACTAGAGGATTATTGAAGAAAGAATTGAGAAAAGACTTTATTGTTGGAAGAGTAAGTTTCTATATCAGTCGGTGCTCAGTGGCAAGCTTGTGCTATTCAATTCCATGTTGTCCAGCTTACCAATATATCTGTTCTCTTTTCCGAGGTACCTTGAGGGGTTCTCAAGAAAATAGAATATTATAGATCAAGATTTTTCTGGTAAAATGATTAGCATTAGAAAAAATATAGACCTATAAAATGGGGTTTAGCGTGCCAACCTAGGGAACAAGGAGGGTTAGGAATTCAAAATCTAGTTTTATAGAATAAGTGCCTCCTCAATAAATCGTTATACAAACTTTGTAATGAAGATGAAATGTGGTAGGAATTATAATGAAATAAGAACATTAAAGATAAAGCACTTTCCCAAGTAAGAGGAAAGCTAGGGGTTCTCACTTTTGGATGGGCTTACTGGCGTGAAGGATTAGTTTTTGGATTTGGTGAGGTTCAACTTAATGGACAGTCCTCACATCAGGTTCGGCAAGATACCTAGTTAGGGAACCAACCCTTAAGCCGCAAATTCCCGAACTTGATCAACATAGTTCACAAAAAACATGCAACAATCAGCCTGTTCGCTTGTTGGTTTCAGCCCGGGCTTATCAGCCAGCCAATAGTGTTTTCCTCTCACAACAAACCAGCACCAGCCGGATTTATCAACCTAGAAACCAACCAGCGAACAGGCTGAATAGCCGAAGTATTCAGCACGTACAGTCCCCTTAATGTCTCTTTTAGCAGGCCACTGATTGGAAATACATTGCTGGCATGGAATAATGTGATTGCAACTATTATGGATGTAAATTTACAATCAGGGAAGGATACAATCATATGGACCTTTAAGTAAAAGTGGTAGTCTTATAGTTAGGTCGGTGTACATATGACTAATACATAATACTTTTCCGAGGTGGTCATTTTGGGTCAATGGAGGAGGGCAAAGCGTATGCCTCTGTGAAAGGTCTGCATTAATGTAGACCTACGAAGGTGGACGCTTTGCCCACCTAAGTTAATCCGTTAACCGAGCCGGTCATCTTAAGGTGCCCGCCTTTTTTAACACCCATTAACGGAGGTGGCTACCCTAAGCAGCCCACCTCTACTAATAGATATTTTTGCAGGGGGTCAAAATGCCCACCTACGTTACTAGTTCAAAAAAACAAAAAAGAAAACCTATCGAGAGACCATCCACGAGGCCCACTGAGCCCATCAATGCACCGTCGCCGCTGCTCACCGGATCCAAGCCACGGCTGCTGGATCTGGGCGCTCCTTGCCGGATCTGAGCCACGACCACCAGTTCGGAGACCCGCCATCGCCGTGTCGTTGCCGAAAGAGCCACCCACTGCTGGATTTGCTCGCACCGAGGAGAAGTGCTGCTGGGGTCATGCCCTCACGAGCCACCACTGGGGTCGGGCCCCCGCTCGCTATCTCCTTGGATCTGGTCGGGTCGCGCACGCTACGTCGCCGCCAAGTCCCGAGTGCCGCGTCGCTAGCGGGTGCCTGATCTGCATGAGGCCCTACTGGAGGTGGAGGTGGACGGAGAACGGTGGAGGTGGAGTTGGAGGGAGCGCGGTGGAGGTGGAGGGGGTGCGGTGAAGTTGGATGAAGCGCGCTGGAGGTGGAGTTGGTGTACGAGAGAGAGAGAGAGCGATATATTTCTCCATTCGGCTGGCTCATCGGGTGGATAGGAATGGGTACGGCCCACGTGTTACGACATTATGCGGCCATGGTTCAAACGAGTGGCGCAGACTCAAGGACGCGCTGACGTCATGTAGGGCCCATGTGTCATTCTTAGTGAAGAAGCACAAACACTTGGCCGGTGGAGATGACTCCATGTGGCCTCTGATGCAGCCGTCCAAAAAGAGGTCTGAAGGGGACCGTGACGCCTAAGAGGGGGGTGAATTAGGCAACTTAAAATTCTACTTCTAAACTATGGCCTCTTTTTCTACCCTTAGCAAAACATATGCAAAAGATAAACTATCTAAATGTGCAACTACGGTTTTACTAGTGTGTTGCTATCTCTACCGCAAAGGAGTAATATAAACAATGTAAATGCGGAAGCTAAAGAGCAAGGTAGAGATATGCAAACTCCCGTCGCTGACTCTGGTATTTTTACCGAGGTATCGAGAAGCGCGCAAGCTTTCCCTTAGTCCTCGTTGGACCCCTCGCAAGGTACCCCTCGCAAGAGCCAAGCTCCTGGTCGGGTAACTCAGTGGATAGCCTCAGGCCTTCTCCACGCACAAGTGGGTCTCCTATGTGCCTTCCGGTAAGCCTCTCCCGGATGCTCCCCGCCGTCTTCACTATCAAGCTTTCGGCCGAAACGCTGCGGGCCTTGTTCCCTCCGGTACACTGTGGCAGCCACACCACAAACGCGGTTGGTGTGATCTCGCAAGACTACAAGCCCCTCCGATGTACAACAATGATGCGCGCAAGCACCGAGTGGTAAGAGGTATGCAAACCTCACTAAACACTAGGCCTAAACTAGAGCAAGCGCATAAGCAGTGGTCTAATCAACCTAAGCACTTCGCAAAGCACCTACGCTAATCACCTAATGAATCACTAAGAAATATGCAAGTGGAGATCATTAAAATGGTATATCAACACCCTTGGTATGTTTTCTCAGCTTCACTACTCTCAAATGGCCGGTTGGGGGGTCTATTTATAAGCTCCACTGAGAAAGTAGCCGTTGGGGGCGAAACCTAGCTTTCTGCTACTGACCGGACGCTGCTTTCGTCCTGACCGGACGCGTCCGGTCGTCCCGACCATTGGAACGTGCGTGTTGATCGGACTCTACGCTGAGTCCGGTCACTGTTGACCGGACGCGTCCGGTCGCGCTGGCACCGCTCTGGAACCTCTCTGGACTCGATCGGACGTTGCAGTTCCTGCGTCCGGTCGTCTAGTGCCGCTGCGTCCGGTCACGTTGAAAACATTGTCGTGATGATGAACAGTGCCATCGGTGCGTCCGGTCACATGTCTTCTTCAGCGTCCGGCCGCAGTCTCGGACCGCCGATCGGACGCGTCCGGTCGCTATAAGGGCCGCGTCCGGTCACCTCTGTCGAGCTCGTTTCTTCGCGATCTTGTGTCCGGCTTGGTTCCCATCTTCGTGCTTGGACTATACTTGATATCTTGGGTCTTCTCTTGTGCTCCTAGGGTCTTGCTTAAGGTGTTTATCATCGGATCATCATGTCGCCTTTGTCCAAGTCACGCCTTGCACCCTATTGAACTACAAAACAAACACTTGCAAATTCATTAGTCCAATTTGGTTGTGTTCATCAAACACCAAAATCCAAAGTAAATGGGCCTATGGTCCATTTTCCTTACATATGTTCTCTTTCTTCGAGGTACCTCGTGGGGCTTTCAAGAAAATAAAATATTATGGATCAAGATTTTTCTAGGAAATCATGAGCACAAGAAAAAATATAGACTTGTAAAATGGGGTTTAGGATACCAACCTAGGGAATAGGAGGGTTGGAAATTCAAAATTCATATTTACACAATAAGTCCCTCCTCAACAAATGGTTATACAAACTTTGTAATGTAGATGAAATGTGGCAGCAATTATTACGAAATTAGTACATAAATAATAAAGCACTTTCCCAAGTTAAAAGGAAAGCTAGGGATTCTCATTTTTGGATGGATTTTATGGCAGTTAAGGATCAATTTTTGGATTTAGTGAGGTTCAACTTAATGCACGATTCTCAAATCTGGTTCTGGCAAGACACCTAGTTAGTGAACCAACCTTTAAGCTACAAAATCCTGAACTTGTTCAACATAGTTCGCAAAAAACATGCTACAGTAGACGAAGTATTCAACACAGTTCCCCTTAATATCTCTTTTAGGAGGGCACTGATTGGGAATAAATTGCTAGAATGGAATAATCTAATTATAACTATTACGAATGTAAACTTACAAGGAAGGATACCATCGTATTGGACCTTATGTAAAAGTCGTAGTTATATAGTTAGGTCGATATACAAATTCTTAACTACTAATGACATCATGATAACACAAGAAATTTGACGAGTAAATCTGCCCCTTAATGTTATGATATTTTTTTATTGCTAAAAGAGGTGTAATACTAAGTAAGACGACCAAGGTAAAAGAAATTGACGAGGATGAAAATATTGCTGCTTCTGTAGTAATTACGAGAGTATTCAACACAGTCACCTTTACTGGCGAAGGCATGTCCACAGTCACCGTGTACGACTCCGGTTTGAGGCGAGAGTCTCTCGTATGCATCTGTAGAGACGACCATAAACAATACTACAGCCATGATTTTTAGGGGCAGCTAAAAGACCATTTCTAGCAACCGTTTTACTAGCCGTCTCTACCGAACCGTTACTAGAAATGATTGATTTGTAGGGACAGCTAGCGAACTGCCCCTGCAAATCGGATTTATAGGTGCAGCTTGTTTCTAGATACTCTTGAATCTAGGCCCAAAAAAAGCATTTTTTTTCTTAATCCAGGGAGGCCCCCACCGGTCAGCCATCTGCACAAGTCGCAAGTCGCGGCAGGCGGGATTCAAACCTATAATCTCTCCCTCGCACGTACGTTCCTCTATAATTGTACCTCACACTCACTTATATCTATAATAGATTTGCTTTCCCCACGTATTATCCAAAACCGAGTTTAAATTAATTGCTTGAGGCCCTAAACGAATTCAAATGAAAACGTTGTCAACTATAAAGTTGTTTAACTTTTCAAGATCTATAACTTTCATTTTGGTAGTTCCTTCATCCGAGGTCGTTTACAAAAATTAAATTTTAAATTTTAGAAATTCAAACGTAGTTTTCCTTGACAAGATGATTTCAAGTCAAAAATTTGTCAACTATAAAGTTGTATAACTTTTCGAGATCTACCAGTTTCATTTGGTTGTTTCTCCATCCGAGGTCGTTTGAAAAAATCAAATTTTAAATTTGAGAAATTCAAACGTAGTTTTCCTTGACAAAATGGTCTCAAATGACAAAGTTGTCAACTACAAACTTTTATAACTTTTCAAGATCTACAACTTAAATTTTGGTTATTTCTCTATCCGAGGTCGTTTGAAAATTTCAAATTTTAAATTTGAGAAATTCAAACGTAGTTTTTCTTGACAAGATGATCTCAAATGAAAAAGTTGTTAATAACAAACTTCTATAACTTTTCGAGATCTACAACTTTCATTTTGGTCATCTTTTCATGTGACTTTGTTTGAACAATTTAAAATTTAATTTTTTTAAAAATGACTACTTCAAACAATATTTTGATCCAGTAAATAATTTCAGCTGAAAAAGCCATCAACAAAAAAGTTATAGAACTCATCAAGATCAACAAATTTTATTTAGATCATTTGTTCATCCGACAAAGTGATAGTACACATTATTCACAAATTTACATGTCTCTTATAGTTTGTGAAACTATATGACTGATATGTAAATTTGTCAATAATTTTACCATCACTTGCTCGGATGAAGAAATGACCAAAATAAAAGTTGTAGATCTTGATGAGTTCCACAACTTTGTTGTTAATGACTTTTTCATTTGAAATCATTTACTCCTTCAAAATATTAATTCAAGTTGCTATTTTTTCGAATTCAAATTTTGAATTGATAAAACAAAGTCACATGAAAAAATGACTAGAATAATAGCCGTAACAACATAATAAATTGATAGAGCATGATTTTAGAAAATTTTAGGAAAAAATAATCAAATTTGAAGTTACTATGAGGGAGAAAAACTACTTACAAGTTTTAGCCAGAGATTAAAAAGAAAAATCATTTAAAAATAGAATTTCCAACAATCTTTTGAAACAGTAAATGATTTCAAATGGAAAAGTTGCAAACTACAAAGTTCTATAACTTTTCGAGATCTACAACTTTTATTTCAGTTATTTCTCCATCCGAGGTCATACGAACAAATTCAAATTTTATTACTTAATTTTTACTATTTAGCGTCTATATATAGGGGCGGCTCTATATTTGTAGGGGCGGCATAAATGAGGCCATTTGTAGGGCGCGGCTAATAACACCAGCCGCTCCTACAACTCGTTTGACAACTATTTATAAGGGCAACTCAATATAGAGCCGTCCGTATAAAAAAAGGAGGCGTTGCTACAAATTGGTTTTTTTATAGTGAAATAAACCGTTTCTGATATAAAATAGGGACGTCTTTATAATTCATTTTTTATACCGGTGGTTACCGGTGATGGGAGCCTGTGGGATGGTTCGCTCCTGCAACCTCTCTCCGCTTCTGAGCCCTCCGATCCTCGGCTCCCCGTTTCTGCAAAACGCACCGTCGCTGAGCCGCGACCTACACAGGCGCCTAGGCTGTTGCCAGTTTCGCAGCACGTGCGCGAGTGCGCCACTAACACGCAGGCCGCGTGCCGGCCCGTCGAGGTAAGATTCAATCGCCACTCTTTCAACTTCTTTGTATTGTAGAAAAATCATGCCTATTTGATTGCTAACATTATCAAGTCATTCATAATATAGTGAGATCAGGAATTCATCGGATTGTATATAAAAATTTTATAATGGTATAAAATCCGAGATCCGCCACTGATGGCTTCATCGGATCAAGAAACCCAGGGGCGGAGCTCTCGGATGGAGATGGATCCCGTCGCCGACACCGCCGATGAGTCCGTAGTCACAGCCTCAGGGGACGACCGCAGCCCTCTTGCGGTTCTTGCAGGCGAGGCGCTCGACAAAAAGCGGCAGAGGACGACAGGCATCGACGACGCGGCGGCGTCGCTGTGGGTGTTCATTCTGGCGGACATACTAGGCGTCGTGCTCCGCTTCCCGCACTCCCTCGCCGATCGCGCCTCCGTGCGGTCCGTGTGTCGGCACTGGCGTGACGCCACGCACGGGCACAGCCTGCCGCCGCCGCTACCACTGCTCGTGCTCCCCAGGTTCAGATTCTTCAGCTTTTCCACCCATGGGGCAATTGTCGCCATGCGCCGCGCGTGGATGCCTGAGGAGGTGGCCACCGGCCATGTCGGTTGTGTGGGATCTTCCAAAGGGTGGCTTCTCGTGGCGAGGCCCTGCGAAGATTCCGCCGGCCGCGAGCGCTTCCTGGTGAATGCGTTCTCCCACGAGGTGGTGTGTGTACCCCGCCTGCGTGCTCCCTACTGCCCTACTGCACCACCTCCGGTGAGCTCCCCTGGACTGCCAACGATGACCCCGACCCCATGTATTCAAGGTCACTCGACCATGTCGTGCTATCTGCTCCGCCTGGCTCGGCGACCAAGTGCGTAGTGGCAGGCTTCTCGTACCGTAGGGGTGTGCCCGGGCTCTCAGACTGGCGTGGCTTGCCTGGGATTACGCTGTGGCAGCCTGGGATGAAGACATGGTACGTCTACCAATCTCGCTGGGTTGACTGGTTGAGTGACCTTGTGTTCCACCAGGGGAACTGTACATGCTCCACAGGTCCTGGTACGCCGACCAATCGCCATGGCTCTTCGCTTTTACGCTCGGGGAAGATGAACATGGGGTCGATGTCTCACCTTGATGGTTCAATGACTATGCCACCATTCCCCCGGCCTGCCCCTCTGCAGTGGGTAGCATGGTGCAACTTGGTGCAATGGCGTGGCGGCCTGGTGGTGATCATATGATACGTCGAACCTTACATATCGTTGTTCCAAACCGAGAAGGTTGATGTGTTTGCATTGGACCTAAGCATAAACCCTTGTGGAGTCACTGAGATCCGCAGCTTCGATAGCGATTGTATCTTTGTCGATCGATGCCGCTGCACTTCCTTTCCTGCCGGCTCATATGAGGGTGTCCAAGGTGACTGTATCTACTTTATCGAAAAGTATGAGAAGGGCGACGAGCCTAGTTATGTGACAACTGTGTACAACATGAGAGATGGTACAGTGAAGCCCTTCCCTGCTGAGTTATTGTCGGGTAACCCAGCAGAGGACAATCTCGCGTACCCAGTGTGGATGTTTCCTCCCGAATGAACTGCAGATTCAGTCTGGTATCTTACCTGGTGCTGTCACTTGTTTAAATTTGCAGGATTCTCAGTTAATTACAATATGTCTCTTATATTTTAGAACCATTTTTGGGCACTTGTGTTTCTTTGAGTTGCTGTCGATATATATGATTGGATTCTTGCATAAATTCTGTCATGGACTTTCTGTATGCAATAATTGAAGTCTTTGCATCTGTGATCTGATGGCAGTCTTTTATTTTCTACTCGCTGTTTCTCTGAACCTGGAATATGTTGATGTTGTTTTACTGGACCAATGTGAGTTGTGGGGCTCTGCTATTGTTAGTGGCTTGTGGCTCTTTGAAACTCTGGTGAATGTAATTTGCTCTAAAAATAATCAAATAAAATATCGTAAGTAAATTGCCACAGTTTTTTTTTTTCTAAAAAAAAAAGCATAAGCGTGACACCATGATCTTCTGTGAATTAGCAGTAACAATAATAATCAGATAAAAGGCCATAAGTCAATTTTGTTCTTTATGAATTCAATTGGAGGCATCATCTCATTTGGTTCTTCTCGTTGAGTACTGTAGTTTATATCATGGGATTACTTTTCCTATTCGCTGAATAATGCTTCTATCGAGTTCCCGAAATTAAGCTAAAAAGCAAACGCGCAGGATCTGGAGTTTCAGCCCGCACACCCCACCCGCTCGCACACCTCTCTCTCTCTCTCTCTCTCTCTCTCTCTCTCTCTCCGGTGAGCACGTCACCGGCAACCTCCTCCCTGTGCCGGGCATGGCGGATGCGGTGGCGGCGGCGGTGGATCCACGCTAGGTAGGCCTCCTCCTTCTCTCTCCTCTCTCCTCCTCCTCCTCTTGATCTCTGAGCTAGGGTTTCGGCGAGCTCTCCCTATCATCTTCCCCAACTCGTGCGGGTATAGAAGGGGCCGGCCGGAGGGAAAAATGCCGGCCATGGTGGCGGCGGCAGCGGCGGGGGGGGGGGGGGGGGGGGGGGGGGAGGAGGAGGAGATGAAGGTAGCACATCGGGCAAGGTACACGGCTGTGGAGCTCAAGCAAAATGGGGCGTGCTAGCGTCTGACCAGGTTGCGTCCAGCACCTTACCGACCACCAAAAATTGATCGTGCGAATTATTACAAGTGGGCCCAAAACTGCATGTTGGGCCCAAAAATTGGTGCAGTTGAGGGAAACACAGAATATCATGCATGCAAGTGAAATGATTTTGCTGATCATCCATGTGCAAATTGTTTGAAAGTTAAAAAAAGTTGTGACTTCTAAACCGAGTTTTAAAATTAAATTCCAACTGCGCCGTTATGTTTCTTACATTAAATTCTTCAAAACAAGATCTCACTTGGGTATATTTAGAAAAAATATCAAATAACATTTTTCTCATAAAGATAGAATACTTTTTATTGAGCGGATATAATGTTCTAGTTCTTAAGACAAATGTTCTAAAACAAAAATGATATATTGCAGGAACATAACAAAATATATTATATAAAGAAAAAATTTCTTTTATTGAATCTCACTCAAAGACAATCTAGAACATCTCACTTATAAAATGTGAACATAACAAAATACATTATAGAACATCATATGTATACTACCGAATATCAAATATATACCCCAAGAACATGATAAAATACATCATGTTAACCACGTGACTTTTACAAAATACATCATAGACCATAACATGTATAATACATGAACGCTATAAAATATATAATAAACAATCACGTGTATACTAATGAACATCACAAATGCATCATAAATATAACATCACATTATACCACGTGAACATCATAAAATATAACCGAGAACATCACAAGTATACTACTAAACATCGCATGTATGCTACATGAACATCAAATGCAGGAAATAAAAAATAAAAATAAAGTATTAAACTAAATAATTATAATAAAATAGCAAAGAAGAAAAATACAATAAAAACATGGATAACAAATGCTAGATATACAAAAAAATTAACTTAAATAAGGTAAGGAAAGGAAAAATTTAAAGAAAATGACATGTATAATGCGCGAACATAACAAGTAACATATGAATAAAAAACTTTAAAAAAACTAAAACATGAAAATGATTTTACCATAAAAACTAGAGTAAATTAAAAATACAAAATGAAACAAATAAAAATCTATACAACAAGCAAAAGTAAATAGAAGAAAAGAAAGAAAAATAAAAACATGAAAATAAAAATGAAATAAAGAAACATAATTCCCGGGCGAAACCCTTGCTCGCCGTGGTGGCGCAGTGGCGGTGGCTGGCGTGAGGGCGCCAGAGTCGGAGAAAAAGAGTTGTTGTGTGTGTGTTTTTTGCGACTAAAAAACTATTGTGCGAGGAGGTGAGGACGCGGAAATTCCAGATCCTGCACACGTCCCACTTAAATTTGGCGAGACCCACACAAAAGGCAAGCACAAGACAGTCTGGTGCACGGATGGCCAATGACGCCTAGGTCTAAGAACGACTCAATTTCCGTATTTCTTTTGGGTCGGTTTTTGGTGATGTATTTGGCCTCTACTACACCATAGACTTTCCACCTTATAAATATAAAGGGACACAACTGATTGAGCGATCCAGTCGACAATTTTTATCTTTTTGTCTTTAGTTTTTATTCTCCCTTTGTCCTAGTCTCCTCTAACCCTAACCTGCTGTCGGGGACCAAATAATAGGGTACCCTAGGAGGCGGAACCAATAACCATCGAACGTTAAAAACTTCTGGACGGACAAGGGCACTGCTACGTTCCTTGCCCGACTAATGGAAGTTTGGTTCCGTCTCGCCCGACGCCTTTAGGCTAGCCCGCCTCGCCTGAGGGCTAAGGGCTAGTCTCCGTCTCACCCGACGCCTTTAGGCTAGCCCCGCCTCGCCTGAAGGCTAAGTGCTAGTCTCCGTCTCGCCCAACACCATTAGGCTAGCCCCGCCTCGCCCGAAGGCTAAGGGCTAGTCTCCGTCTCGCCCGACGCCTTTAGGCTAGCCCGGCCTCGCCCAAGGGTTGAGGGATAGACTCCGCCCCGCCCGACCCCCGAGGAGTGGGCTCGGTCACGCCCAAGGGATAAGGACTGGACTCTTTCTCGCCCGACGACCGAAGACAAACCTCTCCCCGTTCGATGTCCAAAGACTAGTTTCATCTTACCTGATAACCTCTCCTTCGTTCCCTCATGATGATGGGTACAGACCAAGACAAGACGTTCAGGTCAACCGCGGCTTCAAGGACCATACCCTGCGCCCCGGTAGGAAAGGTACTGCCAGGGAACGACTGGACGGGTGCTTTAGATCCTTCCGGGCGCCGTAGAGCCCAAAAGGTATTGCAGGCGCGTGCTCTTCGCCCTGTAGAGTTGTAGGCGCCGCCTTCAGCTCTGGGACACGGAACCCGATGAAGATATACGCAACCACTACACTCCAGAAAAGGATTTGTTATCTCCACGAAGGATGGACATGCCGTCACCATGTTATGGACCCAAGGGAGCGGCGCCCGCTTCCCGACCCCTTGGGTCCACCCAATCAAAGGACCTTGCCCACAGCACTACTCCGGACCCTGACCCCGCGTCCCTCGGACAGAGACTCATAGGAGCCAGAGGGCGTGCGGAGCAAGACTGGGCAAGGTTCATAAGTCAAAACCACTGTACTGCGGCCCATACCTTGCGCAGGGCAGTATTCTGCAAACATCCTGACATTCTACAGGGGCATCGACAGTATTGTAGGCGCTTATCATCCTTTCACACCCATTAGAATGCGTAACTGAGCTGGGTAGACATGAGCCACAAGGCTAGGTGGAGTATGCATCCTAAGTCCTCACCCTTGTAAAGTCGTCCCCTTCATCTATAAAAGGGTATGCGCTTCCTCCAACAAGGGGGACCGAACAACACAACACGCACACACAGTCAAGCTGCTACAAAGCTCTTGGTCTCCTTTCGACCCTTCCATCAGAGACTTGGGACCTGTCCCTCTCTCGATCGTTTGTATCCCCTACTACGAACCATTCACGGTGCTAATAACACGAGCAACAACAAACTGGACGTAGGGATATTCAGCCCGAACCAGTATAAATCTTGTGTCCTTTAGCGCGCCATCCGAGCCTAACGCGCATTACTATAAATTTACTTGTTGGTGCTTGTACGAAACACCGACAGTTGGCGCGCCAGGTTGGGGTACTTGCGCGTTCCAAATCAGACCTCGGATGGCCACCCACGCAATTAGCTGGGCCCCGGGCGCACATGTGTGTTTCGGCGACCTAGATTTCATCGTCACATTAGGAGGAGAACTGGCGCTGACCCACACGGCCACCCAGTTTCTCCCTTCCATCAACCTCAGTCGTCTCAGGCTTGAGGGCCTGCCGGTCAACTCCCTTGGACCCCAGTTATCCAAGGAGGCCTCGCGCAATGTCGCTCTATTTCCGGAAGGCCTCGTATGGAGCGCCCCGACAGCGTTTCCGTTCGGTCTCCTCAACGCTGCGGCAACCACTGGCCACCTTCTTGCACTACGGATGGTTCAGCCGCCCACAGACAGCGAGTTCGTGGGGACTATTGAGCATGATATGGAGACTCTCTATGGGCTCCTCAATGAGGAGCCAGGATCGTTCTCCAGCTCGGACTCTAGTAGGGGGAGCCACCACCCTTCCTGGGAATGCTTCATGACGCAGACCCCCAAGGGGCACGTCGAAAGTGTCTCTAGGGAAGAGGTCACCCCGACAAACAACCCTGACGGTAGATCCGGGGAAGACATGATAGCCCCATCTCGCCTAAGGATGGAGCAGCTGAGGGCCCGCAAGCTGGAGATCGATGAGGCCGGACAAGGGCCCGTCCAGGAATACGCGGACATCAATCGCGAGATTGAACGCCGCAAAGACGGGGGGGGGCACGCGCGCCATAGCCCGCACCGTACACCAAAGGATCCTCACCGATGACGGGACCCTTCCTCACTTCGCTCGGGCAAGCCAAAACATCACCGCAGCAACTGCCTTGCTGCATGGCCTACTGGAGGCCGCGACGTCCGAGGATCGCCGTGCCTACCGAGAAATTCGCACGTTGCTCGAGCGTGCGGCGGCGCAGCAGGCGGAAAGTTCGTTGTCTCGACGACGTGAACCCGACACCAACCAGCGCACACCCTCAGTGCGTCCCACCAAGGACGCGTCTGTTCACCAAACACCGCTAGGCGGCAAGCAGCCCTCCGCCATCCCGGTGCATCAACGTCTCGGCCACGACCATGATGTGCGCAGCACCATCGACGCCCGCAGGCGCGTCCACGGCGACGCAGGAGAGGTGGCCTGCCGCGGCTACCATCCCCGACGTGGTGGACACTACGACAGCGATGAGGACCAAAGCCCGAGCCCTGGCCTGCCAGTCCCTCAGGCCTTTGGCCGATACATCCTCAACGCTCCGTTCCCGCTAAGGTATCGACCACCTACCAACATCCCTAAATATTCTGGCGAAACAAATCCTAGGCTTTGGCTCGAAGACTATCGGCTTGCATGTCAGGCCAGTGGTGCAAATGATGACGATTTCATTATTCGCAATCTCCCGCTGTTCTTGGCTGATTCGGCGCGAGCATGGCTAGAGCACCTACCGTCCAACGCCATTCAAAGTTGGGTGGATCTGACAGAGATCTTCGTGGGCAACTTCCAGGGCACGTACAAACGCCCTAGAAACCCTTGGGACCTCAAGAACTGCCGCCAGAAGGCCGATAAAACCCTTCATGGGTACATCCGATGCTTCTCTCGGCAGTGCAACGAGCTCCCTAACATCGCCGACGCCGACGTGATAGGAGCCTTCCTATCCGGGACAACCTGCGAATCCCTGGTCCACAAGCTAGGACGCAGGGGCCCACGGACTACCAAGGAACTCCTGGACATCACCACCAGTCACGCCTCTGGAGAGGAGGCGGTCGGAGCCATCTTCGACCGCTCCGACGGAAAGACGAGGCGGGACGAGGATGCCAGCGAAGGCGCCTCCAGCCGTCCCGCCAAGAGAAAAAATAAGAAGCAACGGCGCGACAACTCGCTCGTGGCCGCTACTG
Source organism: Miscanthus floridulus (assembly GCF_019320115.1). Lineage (NCBI taxonomy): Eukaryota > Viridiplantae > Streptophyta > Magnoliopsida > Poales > Poaceae > Miscanthus > Miscanthus floridulus. The sequence goes on from NC_089589.1 coordinate 45,282,492, forward strand.
ACCGCAAAGGTGGTCGGAAGCCCGCGGAGGGCACTCCGAACCACTTCGAGAAAATGCTCGAAGGGCCATGCCCAAACCATGCCTTCCCGGCCAAGCATCTATACAAGGATTGCGGCCTCATGTGCAAATACTTGTCCAGGGGCCTTAACAAAGGGGAGCAGGGGAAGGAACCTGTTCCCGCCACTGACGACACAGAGGAGAAGGACGACGCCTTCCTGACACCGACCCACGCCCTCATGATCTTCGGAGGATCAACAACCTACAACTCCAAGCGCCGCCAGAAGGTCGCGCACCGCGAGGTCTATACGGCTGGACCAGCCACGCCGGCCTTCCTCCGGTGGTCGGAATCCGCCATAACCTTCGACTGGACCGACCATCCGGATGCCGTCCCACACCCAGGAAGGTACCCACTTGTTGTCGATCCGATCGTTGGTCCAAAGCGGCTCATGAAAGTACTGGTGGATGGAGGCAGCGGCCTCAACATCATGTACGCCAAGACGCTCGACGAGATGGGCGTCGACCGAACCAACCTCCGCCCCATCCGAGCGCCTTTCCATGGCGCCGTGCCTGGTAGGCAGGCTGTGCCACTAGGGCAGATCGATCTGCCCGTCACTTTCGAGGATCAGTCCAATTACCGAACTGAGACCCTCACCTTCGACGTAGTGGGGTTCCCGGGGACTTTCCACGCCATCCTAGGATGACCATGCTACGCGAAGTTCATGGCTATCCCCAATTATACGTACCTTAAGCTAAAGATGTTGGGCCCCCGCAGGGTCATCACCATCGGCACCTCCTTCCAGCGCGCTTACGAGTGCGAAGTCGAATGCTGTGGACACGCATCCGCAGTCATCGCCTCCAAAGAGCTCGTCACCCTCAGGGAGGAGGTCGTTGAAGAGGCACCCGACGCGAAGAGGTCGTCTGGATCGTTCAAATCGGCGGAAGGACCCAAGGAGGTCCTCTTGGACCCCAGCAACTCTAAGGGCAAAAAAGTCTGTATCGGGACCGCGCTCTCCTCCGAATAGGAAAGCGCGCTCGTCGACTTCCTCCGCGATAACAAAGACATCTTTGCGTGGAAACCCTTGGATATGCCGGGCATCCCAAGGGAGGTCGCCGAGCATACCTTAAAAATTCACTCAGGCTCCAAGCCGGTGAAGCAACGCCTGCGCCGCTTCGACGAGGAGAAACACAGGGCCATCGGCGAGGAGATAGCCAAACTGTTGGCCGCTGGATTCATTAAGGAAGTATACCACCCAGAGTGGTTAGTAAATCCCGTTCTTGTGCTAAAAAAGAGCGGGAAATGGAGAATGTGTGTCGATTACACAGGCCTCAACAAGGCGTGTCCAAAGGATCCGTTTCCTTTGCCATGAATAGACCACATAGTCGATTCCACCTCAGGGTGCGAAACCCTCTGCATCCATGATGCATACTCCGGCTACCACCAAATCACGATGAAAGAGTCTGACCAGCTCGCGACATCTTTTATTACCCCCTTTGGAATGTTTTGCTACATTTCAATGCCGTTCGGTCTGAAGAATGCTAGGGCAACTTACCAGCGCTGTATGCTCAATTGCTTCGGAGACCTCATTGGGTGAACCATTGAGGCCTATGTCGATGACATCGTAGTCAAGTCCAAGCGAGCTGACCACCTTATCAATGACCTTGAACAAACCTTTGCGAAACTCCGGGCAAACAGCATCAAACTCAATCCCGAAAAATGTGTTTTCAGGGTCCCAAGGGGCATGCTGCTCGGCTTCATTGTCTCCGAGCGCGGCATCAAAGCCAACCCAGAGAAGATATCAGCCATCACAAGGATGGGCCCGATCCAAAACATAAAGGGGGTTTAGCGGATCATAGGGTGCCTTGCCACCCTCAGCAGATTCATTTCGTGCCTCGACGAATGAGGACTCCCCCTTTATTGACTCCTGAAGAAATCTGACCGCTTCGAGTGGACAGCCGAGGCTCAGGAGGCGCTTGACATGGTTAAGCGATTTTTAACTAAACCTCTGGTCCTAGTTCCTCCATGCAACGGAGAATCCCTCCTACTGTATATATCGGCCACTACCCAAGTGGTCAGCTCCGCCTTAGTGGTAGAGTGAGAGGAAGAGGGGCATGCCTTCAGGGTGCAGCGCCCTGTATATTTCATCAGCGAGGTGTTATCCGACTCCAAAGCCTGCTACTCCCAAATCTAGAAACTCCTCTACACCGTCCTCATCACCAAGAGGAAGCTACGCCACTACTTCGAGTCACACCCTGTGACAGTAGTGACATCATTCCCCCTCGGTGAGGTTGTCTGTAGCCAGGACGCTATGGGAAGAACCGCAAAGTGGGCACTCGAGCTGATGGATCAGGGCATTTCTTATGCTCCCCGAACAGCTATCAAATCTCAGGTACTGGCTGACTTCATCGCGGAGTGGACCGAGGTCCAGATGCCACCAGCAGTCGTCGATCAAGAGTATTGGACAATGTACTTCGACGGATCGCTGATGAAAAAGGGCGCCGGAGCAGGACTAGTTTTTGTATCTCCCCTTGGTGTCCACATGAGGTACATGGTTTGGCTCCATTCCCCTCATCAAACAATACTATGGAATACGAAGCGCTCATCAATGGCCTATGAATCGCCATCGAGCTGGGCATCCGACGCCTCGACGTCAGGGGCGACTCCTAGCTGGTCATCAACTAGGTCATGAAGGAGTCATGCTGCCATGACACCAAGATGGAGGCATACTGTTAAGAAGTCCGACGGCTGGATGACAGATTCGACGGCCTCAAACTCAATCACATCCTAAGGCGCCTCAACGAAGCAGCCGACACACTCGCGAAAGCAGCATCCAGCTGAGAGCCAGTCCTAGCAGGCGTCTTTGCAAGCGATCAACACAAACCCTCGGTAAGCTACGTAGGGTCGGAACAAGCCGATGATGGCCCATCTAGTCCGACCCTAGGGGCCGATCCGCCAACTACTCTGCCCGACCCCGAGGTTATGGAGCTTGAAGAGGACCCAGTAGCGGAGTCTGACCCTCTCGATGACTGGAGAACGCTTTACCTCAACTACCTCCTCCACGACATACTACCAGCAGACAAGACGGAAGCCCGATGGCTCGCACGACGCGCCAAGTCCTTCGTTCTTGTAGAGGGCGAACTCTACAAACGGAGTCACATCGGGATTCTGCAACTCTGTATCCCTGGCGAACAGGGAAAACTCCTACTGGGCGATATCCACGGTGGAGTCTACGGTCATCATGCCACACCAAGGACCTTGGTTGGGAATGCATTCCGACAAGGATTCTATTGGCCCACCACAGTAGCCGATGCTGAGCAAATTGTACGCACCTGCGAAGGGTGTCAGTACTACGCTCGGCAAACTCACCTCCCGACCCAGGCACTCTAGATGATCCCCATCACGTGGCCCTTCGCGGTCTGGGGGCTCGACCTGGTTGGGCCACTCAAAAAGGCACCCGGGGACTTCACCCACCTGCTTGTCACCATAGACAAGTTTACAAAATGGATTGAGGCTCGACCAATATCCACGATCAAATCCAAGCAAGCTGTGCTATTCTTCCTCGACATCATCCATCGTTTTTGAGTACCGAACTCTATCATCACAGACAATGGCATGTAGTTCACCGGTAGGAAATTCATTTGATTCTACGATGAACAACACATCCAGATCGATTGGGCTGCCATCGCGCACCCTCGGACGAACGGGCAGGTTGAGCGCGCAAATGGCATGCTCCTGCAAGGCCTTAAGCTGAGATTTTTCAACCGGTTGAACAAGTTCGACGCGCGCTGGCTCGCTGAGCTTCCGGCCATACTCTGGAGCCTGAGGACAACTCCTAGCCGAGCCACTGGCTACACACCCTTCTTCATGGTCTACGGTTCCGAGGCCGTTCTCCCAATGGACCTTGACTATGGACCACCAAGAATCAGAGCATACGATGAACAGGGGGCCGAGGCATCCCACCAAGACACCATGGACCAGCTAGATGAAGCCCGCGACATCACCCTCCTCTGTTCGGCTAAGTACCAGCAGGCGTTGCGAAGGTACCACAGCCGACGGGTGCAGGGTCGAGCCTTCAACATCGGAGACCTTGTCCTCTGCCTTGTACAGAGCAGTAAGGACCGCCATAAACTCTCACCACCCTGGGAGGGTCCCTACGTCGTCGTGGAAGTACTTCGCTCGGGCGCCTACAGATTGAAAACCATCAACGGCGAGATCTTCACCAACGCCTAGAACATTGAGCAGCTACGCTATTTTTACCCTTAAATAAACGCATACTCTTCCTAAGTAGTATGCTTGCAAAAACTTCCTGGGTTATATTTACAAATGTTCTCTAAGTTTTCCGTTCTTCCCGTAAACAAGTCCTAAGGACTAAGATTTCGGGAACAAATTCTGAGTACAACTGGTAGGACTGTGGGAGACCCACGCCCCAGTGGCTGCAACCTCTTTGCTCACCAGCGCAATCAGAATTAATTCGCCCGCGTTCCTAGTTTCTTACGACTTAAACCATGGGAAGGGTCAGAGGGCACTAAAACCGCTTCTATAAAAGGAGGAAGTTAAAAAACTGCTTGCCATGGCAAAAGATGAAAATTTGTTCATTTTTTTGCACAAATTCGCCACTTACAAATTGATTTCATCACAAAAAGGACTAATATACTTGTAAATTCAGAGGACTGTTTACTTGGGGGTTTCCCTACAAAATTATTCAATTACAGTCTCTGCCTAGCTTTACTACAAGTACTACTGTGGTCGCCGCACCACGCTCTCCATCGGCAACGCCCGGGGCATGTACACGGGCCAGTTCGTCTACTGCGGCCGCCGCGCCACGCTCTCCATCGGCAACACCCGGGGCATGTGCACGGGCCAGTTCGTCTACTGCGGCCACCGTGCCACGCTCTCCATCGGCAACGCCCGAGGCATGTACACGGGCCAGTTCATCTACTGTGGCCGCCGCGCCACGCTCTCCATCGGCAACACCCGGGGCATGTGCACGGGCCAGTTCGTCTACTGCGGCCACCGTGCCACGCTCTCCATCGACGACGTCCCGCCGCTCCACAGGATCCTCGAAGACACCGTCATCCGCAATGCTGAGCTCCACACCGCTGATGGTGGCGCCCCTCCACTAGGGACTATGCCATCATCATTAGCCGCAACCCTGACAACGGCATCAGGGCAGGAAACACCTCCCGCCAAAGGAGGGACACAGCGAACGACGGCAAAGTCGACGACGTACGGTGCCCTCCAGCGCTCCTTCTCCTTCGGCAGCAGCGACTCCTCAGCAAGGGCGGCTCGCACCTTCTCATCTACGTTGGATGACCTCTGGCTCGACATCACGCTCTGGTTTCACGAGCGGATTTGTGAGTTTTCTCTCTCTCTGGCATTACCCTTCCTCACTCAGGAACCGCAGCGATGTGCGGACGCATTCGGCGGAAAGGAAGAAGAAGGAAAGGTAGCGGCTCAGAGGCAGAAGAAGAGGTGGGATGAGAAACCCCCTCCCCCTCCCTATTTAAAGAGGAGGCGCTGCAACTAAGGAAAGGCGAAAGGTTGGACAAAAAACTCTCTCCCTTCCCCTCCTTAAATGCGAAATCAATGCTGATAGACACCTGAGGGGACGCGCCGGAACTGACGGGACGCGCCCCGGTCAATGAGGTGTCCTCCCGGTCAAATGGGACACTGCCTGGGTATGGCCCGCCACTGACCCACTCCGGACGTGGCAATTAAGGCGCCCACATGGGTAGACGACCCTTCGCCTCCCCATGCAGGACCACGGAATGATCCGACGACAGGACCTCTGTAAAGGGGAGCCCAACGAATCTCCTGGGTCGACCATGCGGCCCAGGAGAGACGACGAATGAACGTCCAAAGAAAGATAAGCATCTCTGCCTTCTTACTTTATGCGTTAAAATTCATTACCGAGCTTCCGACCCCGTCAAACGGTGGGGACACGAACATCACTCGGGGGCTGCCGAGGATGTCTACCAGTCTAGACATCCTCCTCACCTGACCCCTCTGTACGCTTGAAACCAGGGGTGCGAAATACGGGCATAAAACTTTGAGTAAAACTAGACGAACTAGCAGACCCTACGCCTCGATAGCTACGGTGTTTCTGTTCACTAGAAAAATCATACTCAATGCCCCCCGCGTCTCCAGCTTCGACGTCTGCCTTCTCAAGAAGGGTTCAGAGGGGTCTGCCTACAGAATCTCCCCCAAAGGAGAAGCTGTCAGGTTGCCCAAGTCAATTGAACGGCTTGAACCACCACCGAGATACGAAAAACAAAGAATAGCGATTCTTATGCATGTTACTCCAACCTCATCGCAAACATCAGGGCCCGAACCCATCTGGTAGGAGCTTTTCCATCACTCATGCCACCAAGGTAATGTTACCGACCCCGCCTTTATTTTGATTAAATTATGCATTCAAACATTACATATGCAAAACGTTGCATCCGAACGCTTCGTGTCGCGTCACGAAACGGCCGTCGCCTCATTCGATATAGGTGGCAGCAGGCCGAGGTTCGAAGGCCGGCCCACGAAGGGCTCGAGGCCACCTCGTGCTGAATAGAGCTAGGGACAAATAACTGAGACGAGCCCCAGCGGCCCTGCCCGACCCTGCTCAAAAGCGGACAGGGACGTCTTAACCTTTTCTCATTCGATTCTAACCCCGAGCTAAACCCACAGAATCTCCATCGCGAAGAGGCCGTCGGGCCGCTTGAGCCTATCGAACGGCTCAGGCATCTGCCGGGAAGCGGGTTAAGAAGTTGTGGAGTGCCACCAGAGGGCTCTACCAACCCCATCAGCAAATGATGGACTCGGATTCCACACGAACATACCCGTTAGCAAGCTCATTGAGCGTGATACTCAAGCCGTCGTGGCAAGTGTTGCTTACTCAGCCCCTCCGATTGCGAAAATCGAGGACGGGGTAACACGCAAATTACGGCCGACCCCTATCAGACCCTAACAAGGCCCGGGGGCTCGAGCAGCTCAATACAGGGACACAGGTTCGAAGGCCCTCCCTTGCCGAGCCCATAGAGTCTCCATTTGGGGATTTCTGTTGGAAGACAGGGCAGGGAATATTGCAACGCCATCCAAGGACTTCGTCGACCCTATCACAAAAAGAGACCATGGAATGGGATTCCATCTGAACGTTTCGGTCTCCAGTAACACCCGACCCCAGCAAATGTAGGGGGCCGAACCTTACTCGGGGGCTGGTTAAGGTACGTCTACCTCCTTTCCTCTTTTCGAAAACAATCATTACATTAGATTCCCTCCTCGCGTCAAGACCAGTGGCAAGATTCGGGGGAACAGATTGGTAAGATCACAAAAACCAAACGACCAGACGACTACGGGAAAAAGGTGAAATCAAACAAAACGAAATTACGAAGCAAAATCACGAAACTGCGTCCAGACTCGAAAATACCGACACTTGTTCACATATTACATATAAGTTGTTCTCAAAATTATTCGACTAACTACTCCTGCGAAGGGAGAACCATTTCTTTCAGATTATCTGCCAGGTTTTTCGCAAGGGGAGCCACCACCTTCTCAATTGCCTCCAGCTCATCATCCTCATAGGTAGGCAGGAAACCTTCGCTCATCACCTTCAGGTTGATCTCCTTCTTGTAATGAGCATGGGCAACGGTGAAGGCCTAGGTGATCCCGGTGTGAAAAGCACTCTCCTCAAGCTGGCCGACCCGAGCTGTGATACTAGCGGCATGGGTCGCAGGCGAGCTGGTCCCCTCCTCTTATGCCACCTGCAGGTTATCGCATACCGCTAGAACGACGAGGGATAGGCGATCATATTCATCACCTTCAGCTTGAAGAAGCCACCGCGCCTCGGCAAGATCGGTGCGCAAACTGGCAGAAACTTCCTCGGCATCCAACCGTCGGGTCACCTCGACTCCAAGATCCGTCTGGCGTGCCTTGGCCTCCCGACGTGCTTCGTCGCGCTCTCAGGTCGTCCGCTCGATCACTACGGCATCCTGGTTCGCCTTCTCCTGCAACGTCGTGGACCTCTCCTCAGCCTTCAGCTTGAGGTCCCGCTCTGTCTGTAGCTCCGCCAGGAGCTTGCTGGCTTTCTCACTAGCAGCGGCATTCTTCTGCAGTAGCTTGTCTCACTCCTTTTGGAGCCTGGCGATCTCCTCCTCATCCAGCTTTGTCGTCGCCGACAAGTCCTCAAACATCCCGTGGGCATCCTCCACGTCCTGACGCGCCTAGACCTCCCGCTGCTGGGCGGCAGCAAGCTATGCACCCACATCTCCTCACAGCCGGGCCTCCTCGATGAGGTGATCCCACTCCGCCTTCTGCTCACGGAGGAATCGGGATTTATTCCGACTACGAGCAACAAGAATTTGAAGAAGGCCGGTATCAGAAATACGAAAACACAAAAACATGCGAAGAAAGAAGAAAACCAAGTGAATACCTGGGTAGTAGGGATAACTATCTCACGCAGGGCTCCTCTGGCCTGGTCCAGGGTGTCCAGCATGGTCGAGATCCCGACGTCAAGACCCTCCCAATCCATACTCTCGGCATGATCGTCGAGCGAGAAAAGAGCCGATGTCGGATCCTAGGCGGCCATCCACTGGAGTGGCGGCTCCCCCCGCACGGGGGAGCAGCTGCCTCCCGACAAAGGGGCTAGGGGCGGCTCCCTCCTGATCCTATGCGGCACCACCGCCATGCTCGTTGACCCTCCAGCCATGTCCACCTCCATCTGGCCCGCCTCGTCCGCCACGGCCTGGGCCGCCAATGGCATCAACTGCGCCCCCCCCCCCCTTGGACGCCATCACGGCAACATCTAGCCCCACCGGGCTTGGTACGGCCGTGGCCACTTCCACCTAGGTCTCCGGCGGCACAGACTGCACTGCGCCCCTAGGCACCACACCCGCCACGGAAGATGCCGCCTGCTCAGCAACCACCGAGGGCGCGGGCGCCACCATAGGCACCATCGAATCAGCCAACATGGCTCCAACATCGGCACCACTCCTGCCCGAAATAGGGGCGACGTCGGGCAGCGCCATCCGTCCCACCTGAATGGCGAGGCTCTTCTTGGGCGCTAGCCCCAGGGAGTGGCCCGTCCGCAAGAGCCTACACAAAGGTAAAAGCCATTAGGTCAAAATAGAAAGGGAAAAAAATGATGAAAACAAGGGAATTAGCGGCTTACACTGACGCCTTCGGCCGGCGGAAGCATTTTGGGGACGGATCCCCAGATCCATGCCTCGACTTGTCTGGGCGGGACCGTTTCGAGCCTGCCCCTTGCTCTAAAACAGGGGGGCTCATCTCCACCGTCTCATGGGGCGCGGCACCAGAGCCACTCCCCTCCACCGTCTCATGGGGCGCGGCACTAGAGCCACTCCCCTCCACCATCACCTCGGGGTCATCGGCGGCAGGCCCGCCTTCCCCCATCCACCGATCCTCGGCCAGCACGCCGTGCGAAGCGGCAGACTTTCTAGCCTCCACCAACTCACTTCCCTCCGCGTGGAACGGGAAGGGTCCCTGCACGGATGGGTGGGCACTTGTCAGCGTGTACTCGTCCTCTAGGACACCCCAATCCACATCGACGGCTACCTCGTCGTCATCGTCGTCGTCATCACCACTGCTCACGTCCTCTCCCTGATCCCGTGCCTCCTGCTTCAGTCGTTTCTTCATCTTCATCTGCTCCCTTGCATTCTTGTCCCGCTCGGCCGTGAGTCGATTCGCCACTGCCACGGCCTTGTCCTTTGGCAGCAGAACCGGACTGTCTTTGAAGACTAGCCCCCCCCCCCCCCGGCTGGTCCCAACGTCGCAAAAGTGAGTATCAAAAAATGGAGATTTAGGAAAAAGAAAGAGCACGGGAGAAGACGGCTTACGAATTCGAAGAACCCAGGTTCCGGCCGCATTGGGGGATGTTCGGGCACCGGATACACAATGTCGAGGATGTCACCTGCGAAATCCTTCGTCGGCTCTGTCGCCTCCTTAATGCACTGCGCCACTTCAGAGAAAGGGAGCGCCTCGTCAACAAGCACCGTCCCCTCGAACGACACCCCGGGCATCATCCGATGCAGGGGCAGCGTGCGCGCCATCAGCGGCGCCACCCTCCTCGCATGATAGGCACCGATAATCCCCGCCTCCTTTACGCTCCGTTCCTTCAGAACTTGGAGGGCAGAAAGAAGGTCAGAAAGGTGTTTCTTGTCTTTGAACTGGACACCCCAAGCCCATGACTCCGGAGCCTCTTTGATTAGGTGCCCGGTGTACCTTGGCAGGGTGGCACTCACATCATCCCTGACATAAAACCACTGCAAGTGCCATCCCTTGTTAGAAGTCGCCAGACGCATGAACGGGTAACCCCTCGACCGGGTATGGCGCAGATGAACACTGGCGCATCCCATCGGCATGCTCACATCCTTCCCCCCAATCTTCCTCTTCGACAAACTGACGGTAAAGAAATACCGCCACAGATCAAAATGGGGATCGATCCCCAGGAAACCCTCACACAGGGCAACAAACGCCGCCATATGTTGAACCCCATTGGGAGTAAGATGTTGCAGCTCCACCTCATAATAATCTAGCAGCCCCCGAAGGAATCTATGCACAGGTACCACAAATCCCCGCTCATGGAAGATGGCGAAAGATACGACATACCCTTCGGGCGGCGCCGGCTCACCCTCGTCACCAGGTATCAGCCACTCCTGGACGGCAGACAATGGACGGAGAAGGCCACGGTAGACAAGGCCCTCCAAACGCCGAGAGGTGATGCTAGATCTACCCCACAACTCCATTAAAGCGATTGGGGAGAAGGTAGGCGCAAGCTTGACGGTGGCTGCAACACGGATGCAAGCCGATCGACGGTGGCGGTGCGAGCGCAGGAGGCTGGGGCGATTGGCGGCGGATGTCTCAGACGCAAAGGCAAGGGAGCAAAATATGGAACCTTGGGGGCGAACCCCGTGGTTTTAATGGGGCAACGGACGCGAGAAGGGCAACCATCCGCCTCGATCTACGGGCCTACCACGCGCACCGCCACGTTACGTCGCGGGACACGCGCCTGCAGTCCCTATCCATCCCACCAAAAATCACGATGGATGGTTCACCTTCCCCAGGCGAATCCGAACTCTCTACCCATCTGGGAAACACAGGTCACGGGGACTTTTTTCTCCTTGGCCCACCTAGGGCCCAGAAGCTCGGCGGCCGGCCCAACTGAGGACGGATCCACAAACGATCTGAAATCAAGGGCGCAAGCATTACTGGGATCTCGATCCACGGTCAAGCCCCAGTTAGGTCAGCTCTGAATGAGATCCCCGCGAACGGGATACTACGACCCCCTCGAAAAAATATCCAGTTGGCGAAAAACTAAGTCCTTCAGCCTTACCCACAAAGGGTCCGATACAACCCCCCAGGCGACCCTACTCGAATCACCCGGGGGCTCGGGGGCTACACCCATCGGGTGCGCTCGCGCGCACCCTCCGGCAATGTAACTCCGACGAAATCGAGAACACCCCCAAGCGATTCTATCCAAATCACCCGGAGGCTCAGGGGCTACTGTCGGGGACCTAATAATAGGGTACCCCAGGAGGTGGAACCAATAACCATCGAACGTTAAAAACTTCTGGACGGACAAGGGCGCCGCTACGTTCCTTGCCCGACTAACGGAAGTTTGGTTCCATCTCGCCCGACGCCTTTAGGCTAGCCCGCCTCGCCCGAGGGCTAAGGGCTAGTCTCTATCTCGCTCGACGCCTTTAGGCTAGCCCCGCCTCGCCCGAAGGCTAAGGGCTAGTCTCCGTCTCGCCCGACGCCTTTAGGCTAGCCCCGCCTCGCCCGAAGGCTAAGGGCTAGTCTTCGTCTTGCCCGACGCCTTTAGGCTAGCCCCGCCTCACCCGAGGGTTGAGGGATAGACTTCGCCCTGCCCGACCCCCGAGGGGTGGGCTCGGTCATGCCCAAGGGATAAGGACTGGACTCTGTCTCGCCCGACGACCAAAGACGAACCTCGCCCCGTTCGATGTCCAAAGACTGGTTTCATCTTACCTGATAACCTCTCCTTCGTTCCCTCATGATGATGGGTACAGAGCAAGACAAGACGTTCGGGTCAACCGCGGCTTCAAGGACCATACCCTACGCCCCGGTAGGAAAGGTACTGCCAGGGAACGACTAGACGGGTGCTTTAGACCCTTCCGGGCGCCGCAGAGCCCAAAAGGTATCGTAGGCGCATGCTCTTCGCCCTGTAGAGTTATAGGCGCCACCTTCAGCTCTGGGACACGAAACCCGACGAAGATATATGACAACCACTACACTCTAGAAAAGGATTTGTGATCTCCACGAAGGACGGACATGCCGTCACCACGTTATGGACCCAAGGGAGCGGCGCCCGCTTCCCAACCCCTCGGGTCCACCCAATCAAAGGACCTTGCCCACAGCGCTACTCCGGACCCCGACCCCGCATCCCTCCGACAGAGACTCATAGGAGCCAGAGGGCGTGCGGAGCAAGACTGGGCAAGGTTCATAAGTCAAAACCACTGTACTGCGGCCCATACCCTGCGCAGGGCAGTATTCTGCAAACATCCTGACATTCTACAGGGGCATCGACAGTATTGTAGGCGCTTATCATCCTTTCACACCCATTAGAATGGGTAACCGAGCTGGGTAGACGTGAGCCACAAGGCTAGGTGGAGTACGCATCCTAAGTCATCACCCTTGTAAAGTCGTCCCCTTCATCTATAAAAGGGGATGCGCTTCCTCCAACCAGGGGGACCGAACAACACAACACGCCCACACAGTCAAGCTGCTACAAAGCTCTTAGCCTCCTTTCGACCCTTCCATCAGAGACTTGGGACCTGTCCCTCTCTCGATCGTTTGTATCCCCTACTACGAACCATTCACGGTGCTAATAACACGAGCAACAACAAACTGGACGTAGGGATATTCAGCCCGAACCAGTATAAATCTTGTGTCCTTTAGCGCACCATCCGAGCCTAACGCGTATTATTATAAATTTACTTGCCGGTGCTTGTACGAAACACCGACACCTGCTGTTCTACAAGCTTCTCGACGGAGGTTTTAGGTGTTCTAGACGGCCTTGCAGACCCTAGAGCAACCCTAAGCGAGTCTCCCTGATTGGTCCTTCCCACATATGTTGTTCAAGTTTTTTTAACAAAGGGCAGATCTGTCAAAACTAAGGCCCCGTTCGCTGGTCTGAAACTTGGCTGAAACTGGCTGAAAAACATTGTTCCGGCTGAATTGTTGTGAGAGAAAAACACTGTTCCGGCTGAAAAAGAAGCCGAACAAGCCGAATATGGGGTAAGCCGAACATGGCCTTAGTTTTGACACTAAGAAGTTTAAGTTTATGTCATATTTAACTATCCAAAAAAGCCTAGATTTTATTGTCTTATTAGAAACAAGCAAGAGCGAATGCTCAGAAACTTTTCTTAAAAATCTTTGTGCTGGGAAACTTTTCTTAAAAGTGTTTTGTGGCATTATAAAACCTGCCCAAGGACGATCTGATGGTATGATTCTAGGCATTAGCCTACAAACTTTTGACATCGGTGAGATAGAAGAACGGAGTTCTTTATAAAATTCAAGATTTGCAATAGAGACAGCATCCAAATGCGTATTAGTTTCTTGTTATGGTGCCACACAACAATAATTAATGCTCTTATGGGAGTTGTCTCTCTTATGTGCGAAAGAAACCTTACCTGTTGTTATAGGTGGTGATTTTAATATCATAAGAGAACCATCTAAGAAAAATAACTTAGGATACAACGACAGATGGCCTTTTGTTTTTAATGCAATTATCAATGGCTTCAACCTTACGGAATTGGATCTATTAGGTAGACAGTTTACTTGGGCAAATAACCTACAAATCCCAACTTTTGAGAAGCTAGATAGAATTTTAGTCAGTACTGAATGGAAATTGTTATTCCCTAAAACCACTATACAAGCTTTAACTATAGAGATTAAAGAGGCGGTAAATCAAATAAAAAATAATGCTGCCTCAAGACCCGATGGGTTCCCGCCAGTGTTTTATCAAACTTTCTGGAATGTAACTAAATGAGACTTGATGGCTTTGTTTGAGGATTTCCATAGGGACACCTTACCTCTACATTCGGCATAGTTATTCTTCTCCCAAAATATAGTGAAGCGAAACACAACATATATGCCAATCTGTCTGTTAAATGTAAGTTTTAAAATCTTCACCAATAATGTACCCTAATATAATTATGAAGGTCGCGCAAAAAGTAGTTAGACTACACAAATGGCATTCCTCCCTGGCAGGAATATCATGGTGCGAGCCATAGTTCTATGTGAAACATCCCACAAATTGCATAAAAAAAACTTAATAGGGTTTTATTTAAAATTGACTTCGAAAAGACTTATGGTAAGGTAAAATGGGACTTTTTGCAAGAAAGGGGTTCTCCAATTTGGTGCAACTGGATACAAGGTTTGGTACAAGGAGGGAATGTTGGTATAAAAGTGAAAGATCAACTAGGACTGTATTTCCAGGAAAGGGCTCAGACAAGGTGATCAATTGTCCCCATACTATTTAATATAGTGGCGGACATGTGAGTGATCATTATTGTGAGAGGCAAAGAGGATGATCAGATAAAAGGGATTGTGCCTCATCTCATATAGAATATGGTTTATCAATTTTGTAATATGCAAATGGCACAATTATTTTTATGGGCCATGATATTGAACAAACAAAAGGTATATATGAAGTTGCACCTTTGTACTTTTGTACAATTATCGAATCTAAAAATATTTTTTTTAAGAGTGAGGTCTTCTACTTTGAGCAAGCAAAAGAATGTGAAGCTCAATATTCACAACTCTTTGGATGTAAAGTAGGATCCTATCCGTTTCAATATCTAGGAACACCTATGAATTTTAGAAAATTAAATAATAAAGACTAGAGGATTAATGAAGAAAGAATTGAGAAAAGACTTTATTGTTGGAAGAGTAAGTTTCTATCAGTCGGTGCTCGGTGGCAAGCTTGTTCTATTCAATTCCATGTTGTCCAGCTTACCAATATATCTGTTCTCTTTTTCGAGGTACCTAGAGGGGTTCTCAAGAAAATAGAATATTATAGATCAATATTTTTTTTTGGTAAAATGATTAGCACTAGAAAAAATATAGACCTATAAAATGGGGTTTAGCGTGCCAACCTAGGGAACAAGGAGGGTTAGGAATTCAAAATCTAGTTTTATAGAATAAGTGCCTACTCAATAAATCGTTATACAAACATTGTAATGAAGATGAAATGTGGTAGGAATTATAATGAAATAAGAACATTAAAGATAAAGCACTTTCCCAAGTTAAGAGGAAAGCTAGGGGTTCTCACTTTTGGATGGGCTTACTGGCGTGAAGGATTAGTTTTTGGATTTGGTGAGGTTCAACTTAATGGACAGTCCTCACATCAGGTTCGGGAAGATATACTTGGTTAGGGAACCAACCCTTAAGCCGCAAATTCCCGAACTTGATCAACATAGTTCACAAAAAAACATGCAACAATGGCCGAAGTATTCAGCACGTACAGTCCCCTTAATGTCTCTTTTAGCAGGCCGCTGATTGGAAATACATTGCTGGCATGGAATAATGTGATTGCAACTATTATGGATGTAAATTTACAATCAATGAAGGATACTATCGTATGGACCTTTAAGTAAAAGTGGTAGTCTTATAGTTAGGTCGGTGTACATATGACTAATACATAATACTTTTCTGAGGTGGACATTACCTTTCACAGAGGCAAAGCGTCTGCCTCTGTGAAAGGTATGCATCAATGCAGACCTACGAAGACGAACGCTTTGCCCAAAGTTAATCCGTTAGGCCAGTCTCAATGGAGATTTCATAGAGTTTCATGGGCATTAAATATGCTGACATGGCACTGTCTTGATGAAGAGAAAAGATAAAAGTTTCATGGGAGTAGAGAGAATTTCATGGGGATGAAACTCTTCTGCACTGTTTCCAAAATATAGGTGTGTTAAAAACTGAGAGATGAAACCCCCACTGAGACCGGCCTTAACCGAGCTGGTCATGTTAAGGTGCCCGCCTTTTTTAATGCCCATTAACGGAGGTGGCTCCCCTAAGCAGCCCGCGTCAGTTAATAGATATTTTTGCAGGAGGTCAAAATGCCCACCTACGTTACTAGTTCAAAAAACAAAAAAAGAAAACCGATCGAGAGACCATCCACGAGGCCCACCGAGCCCATCGATGCAGCGTCGCCGCTGCTCACCAGATCCAAGCCACGGCCGCTGGATCTGGGCGCTCCTTGTCGGATCCGAGCCACGACCACCAGTTCGGAGACCCGCCACCGCCGTGCCGTTGCCGGAAGAGCCGCCCACTGCTGGATTTGCTCGCACCGAGGAGAAGTGCTGCTAGGGCCATGCCCTCACGAGCCACCACTGGGGTCGGGCCCCCGCTCGCTGTCTCCTTGGATCTGGTCGGGTCGTGCACGCTACGTCGCCGCCAAGTCTCGAGTGCCGCGCCGCTGGCGGGTCCTCCGCGCGCGCGCGTCGCTGTCGGGTGCCTGATCTGCGTGAGGCCCTATCGGAGGTGGAGGTGGACGGAGAATGGTGGAAGTGGAGTTGGAGGGAGCGCTGTGGAGGTGGAGGGGGCGCGGTGAAGTTAGATGAAGCGCGCTGGAGGTGGAGTTGGTGTACGAGAGAGACAGAGAGCGAGATATTTCTCCATTCGGCTGGCTCATTGGGTGGATAGGAATGGGTAGGGCCCACGCGTTACGACACTGTGCGACCATGGTTCAAACGAGTGGCCACTGCAACTCCTGTCGGCATCGGCACGGAAATCATTCCCATCGCGCGTGCAGGTCGAAGGCTAAAATGGGTGCTGTAGTCAAGGTGGGACTGGGCCTGATTTTGGTGGCGAATGTCTTATAAATATCTGCATCCATAAATGATTTACCGATACTCACATTTTAGACCGTCTCCGTAGATCCATATTTCGAGTTGGACATTTTTTTTTGACTGTCGACGTAAGTAAAACAGCCGTCTTCGTAAATAAAACGACTGTCTCCGTTTCGTCAGGTATTTTAGAAGATGGTTGGGTATTTTAGAAGATGGTTGGATTTTGTGACCGCCAATGTTAATGTTTGACAGTGCCTCATAAAATCAATTTTGTAGTAGTGGATACTTAATTACTAATGACACCGCGGTAACACACAAGTTAAAGTTAAGATGTTTCTTTGATTTAAAAAAGGTCCTAATACTAACTAAAGACAACCTAGCTAAAAGAAATTGACAAGGATGCAAATATTATTGTTGCTTCTGTAGTAATTATGAGAGTATTCAACACTTATTTTGTTTAGTGTAAATATGCTAAATTTCTCTGGCATGCGTTGCCATACGGTGTTTGGTATTCCCCCACTGCGTACTACTAGCAGGGGTGGTTGCTTCCTGTTGGTTCTTATGGCTCATTAGAAATGATACTGTTTTTGACAAGTACAGTACCAAAAAAATTTTGCAGGTCTTATTCAGGTACAAATTGGCTCCGGTGTTGAGGTCAGTTGCACTGAGGTGAAGAAAAAATAATATATCTACAAGACCTGTCAGACCATGGAGACATCGTTTTGGCCTTTTTTCCTCTTATGGATGGTCCATTATGTCTAGGATTATGGACTGATTTCCTATTATTTTTGTGAGCCTCCTTTAAATGTGGTGTGAGAATTTATTTTTAATAATGTGGTCTGATTTCTTACTTATGAATGAGAATGAACCTAAATGTTTATTCCATTATCTAAAAATGAATACGACGGTTACTTTTTTCGGTTACTGCTAGCTATGAGTTTGACGTCATCGCTGTGCAAATTGTGCATGCAGTGTGGCCTTTGGCCCCGTTTGTGTGCCCTTAAATTCGGCTTAATTCACTTTTTTTATTCGAAATAGTATTTTTTTCTTATAATTTTTTTTAGATTCATTTAGATTCCTCTAAACGAACAGGCCTTTGTACCCGTACCCGGTGAAGCACGCATGCTGGCCCAGCTGCTTGGCCCCACAAGCAGTTACTGGGTGCTGCTAGCCGTTGGCGTAAAACTACGCAAGCTCGAAACACAAGCAGGCTCGGTCCAGATAGCAGCAACTCGTAGCCCCGGGCGCGCACGCCTAGGCCTGGCCCGAGTGCTGGTGGTGCCGCCAGTGGGCTTCACGGGCAGGGAGCAGCAGGTTTTGGGCTTTTGGCGAAGGAAAAGAGTCCTTTAGGTTCGCTCAACTTCTGTGATCTACTCTCATCTACAAAATCAGTTTTTTGATCTCTCTTAATTTTCATCAAAACAGCAGGTGGAAAAAAATATTTTAAAAATTTAGGAAGGGTCGAAAACCCGGTTCATCTTATGAGGAGGAAAATCGAACGGTCACAAAAGTTGAGGAGGTCAAAAGGCTTTTTCTTGGTACACATTTATTTGAATTCATCCGGTTCTTCCCATATCTGATACACATTTGAATTGGGTGTCGTAACTCTCAAATAGCTCAATAGTTCCATAGACGTCCTTTTTTTTTTTGCATAATTTTCATAAAATATTTGAAGTCCATGGTAATATGAACGCTAGAACAAAACAAACATTGATTCAAGAGAACCGTCAAGACAAGATGCCAATTGCAAACTTCAGAGGGGCATGGACAGAAAGAACTAGACGCTGCATCTTATTGGATCAGCAGGAACCATGGCTGTGTCAGGCACTCATGTTTCACCAAGAAAGAAGCAAGTAATCCAGATTCACAGTTCACGGCTATTTAAACACATTTTGACTGGTTACCATTTACAGTACGAACTAATATCACTCTCCAAGATACACCACGCCACTAACAATAGCAGAATATTTCATCATGCTTGATCTGTATCCACTATCAAGTCAAAGGAAACCAGCAGCTTAAGACCAGTACAACAGGAAAAAAGACACGGGATAAATACCATCAGAAGCGCCAATTAAATACTTGCATTTCGAGCATTTGAGGCACATACATAAGCATTGATTGCAGAGATCGAGTTCTTCCTCTGATCTCAGTTCTCCTGCAACTGGGCAATCCCTCACCATACAGGCAGGAAACCGGGAACAAGATACAGATTTCTCCTACAAATGGGGTTGCAATACAGAATGCATCACAGTACACATTATCTCTGACAGCACACTGCAGCAACCACCAGCCACCACCCAGTACATCAGACGTGCCTGACGGAGATTACTCCGGAGGAAACAACCACACCGGGAAACCGAGGCTCTGCACTGGTGCACAAATGCGGCGAGGCAATGGCTCAACAATGAGCCTTGTCTTGCCATCTCTCATGTTGTACACAAATGCATCATGAGGGTTGTAATGATCAGGAACAAAGTAGATAAGGCCGCCTTCAACTCCACGGTAGTGACCAGCAGGAAAGGACTTGCAGCCGCCTGAACCAACAAAGATGCAGTCGCCACCAAAACTGTGGATCTCAGTGAGGCTAATTGGTTTCGTGCTGAAGTCCATCGCAAACACTTCAACCTTAAGAACTCTGTGCCTGACTTGGTAACCACCATAGTATCTGATGATCAACAACAGTCTTCCGCGCCACTCCACCATGTTGCAGCTCAATACATGATTGGACCCAAGAGGGGTAGGGAGGAGCTTCTCCAGCAGACAATCCTTCATACGAGAGAACTTGACCCCATGCCCATCCTCTGCGATTTCAAAGACGAAGAGGGATGGCGAGAATCTCCAGAGCATGTACAGTCTCCCCTGATAGAAGGCCATATCGATATGCCCAGCAATCAAAGAATGCTGCCAAACACGCCATGCCTTCATCCCAGGTCTCCAGAGCGCCAGTTCAGGCTTGGACCTGCAGAACGCGAAAGCAGCCACAATGCACTTGGGTCCCGTCTCAGGTGAACCAGATAGCGCCACTTTGCGCAGTGAGCAGGCCCAATGGCTGTGATCGGAATCGCCCAGGCGCGGTAGATGGAGCACCACGTGGGAGAAGGCATTCACCAAGAAGCACTCGCCGCCGGCCTGCCTGGCGCCTACGAGCCACGCATCAGAGGATCCCACACAGTCGGCATGGTCGGCATCCACCTCCGACGGCATCCAAGCGCGCCGCGCCGTCGCCGTCAGCACGCCCCCGGGGGTCATGCCGGCGAACCTGAACCTGGGCATCACCAGCACGGGCAGGGGCGGGACCACGCCGCGGCCGCGGGAGGCGGCGCGCCAGTTGCGGCACACGGACCGCACCCTGGCGCGGTCGGCGAGGCAGGGGAGGAAGCGGAGCACGACGCCCAGGGCGTCAGCCTGGAGGCCCGCCCACGGCGACGAGTCGCGCTCGGCGTCAAATCTTCGCCTCTTCTCTTGGGGCATTTCGTCGAACGCCTCGCCTGCACGAGCAGAGCCAGCCAGCCAACCACCTGAGTTTGTGACGGCCCCGCAGGAACCAAAATCAACGGCCACGAGGTACTCAGTACGGCAGCGGAGGAACTCACCGGCGGTGTCCGCGCCCGAATCCATCTCCGCCGGGAACCAGCGCCGTGGGGTCCCGTTATCTGACGAATCCGAACACCGCAGCAAGTTGAGCCAGAGAAGAACATGCAAGAATCAAGCAGGTTATGACTTCATGCTCGGTGAGTGATAAAGTAGCTCAAGAATTCGGGGCCTGCAACTGATTGAATCGGCGAGACGGCGACCTCGTTTTGCAGCAGGGACAGGGGCAGGATTGTTCGGAGACTGAGATCGTCTTGTTCTTCTGACCCCAAAAGGGCAAAGTGGATTCTGATTGTGCAATGCTCACAAAGGTACAGCTTGGTGAGCTACTGTTACTGCCGGATAAGGCAAGAGGTTAACTTTGTCCAAATAAAACTTATTTGAGCGCTCAGCATATTTTCTATTACAAAAATCACCACATATGGTTCCTATTCCTAATAAAAAAAAGAATCACCACAAATTCAGAAAAGGAAAAAAAAGGATAGGGGATCTAGGGTTTGGCAGTGGAGATTTACCTGATTAGATGAACTTGAGGGGATGGTCGACAGATCGATTGGACCGCTTGGGCAAGATGTTGCAAAGTTGAGACACTCCGACCATTGTGTTGGAGAATGGTCAGTTGGCGATGTAGGTTGAAGGAGGAGATGTCTCGCTGCGAGGGCAGTGGTTGAGTCACTTGGCCAATAAGGGTGGTGATGGAGTCGGAAGGGGATGGCTGGAGTTGATGAAGAACTCACTCGTGAAGAATGCGGGAGGGTCTTCTTTGGGGTGGAAGAGGAGCCTAAGGAGCTAACAAACTATGGGTGTGAGCGATGGAGGTGTAGTCGGGATTGATTGGGAGAAGATAGGAGAAACAATGGATGGGGGGTTAATTATACATACTTGGGGTGAGCGGTGGAAGCATAGTTAGGTCTGCGTGGTAGTAGATACAAGAAAAGTGTGAGTAGGATTAATTATATTATTATGGGTGAGCGGCGAGAGCATTGTCAGATTCGTGTAGGAGAAGAAAAGACAAAACGGTGGGTGTAGCTTTATTAGAATTTGGTGAGCAGTGCCAATGCACTTAGACATAAGTAAGAGAAGAAACAAGAAAGGGTGACTAGGGATCGTAAACTATGGGCGAGTTGTGGGGCCCAGTTTGGGCTCGGTTATGAAAAGAAACAAGAAAAAGATGAGTAGGGATTAATTGGGCGTGAGTGGACATCAGTTGGGTTTGGTGGGACAAGAACGAGAAAAGGGTGAGCGGGATTAATTCGGTTGAGGGTGAGCGGTGGCGATGCAATCTGGATTGAGTGGGATAAGGAATGAGAAAGGGTGTGTGGGCATTAACTAGATTGAAGATGAGCAGTGGGGCACCGTTGTTCTTGAGTAGAAGAAAAAACAAGAAAGGATTGGTGGGAATTTATTAGGATGTGGGGACGATGGTAGTGTATTTAGGTTGAAGTGGGGAAGAAACAAGAAATGATGAGCTAGATCAATTAAATTGTGGGTAAGTGGTGGAAGCATTAGACGGAAAATTGAGAAAGGTTGAGTAAAGATTAATTACGATGTGGGTGAAAGGTGACAACACATTTGGGCAGGTGAGAAAAGAAACAAGAAATGGTGAGCAAGGCTAATTATGTTTGACGTGAGTGGTGGCTTCGCATTTAGCATCGAGTGGGTAAAGAAACAAGTAAGGGTAAATGTGAATAACTACACTCTAGATGTATAGTGGGAGCACATTGTGAAAGGATCAAGATGCCCAAAAGGGGGGTGAATTGGGCTAATTCTAAATTCTTTGCAATAATTAAGCCCTACACTTTGCTCACTTCACCCCTTGTACCTAGAATGTGTTTCTATTGTTCTACCGCATAAAAGTTTTGCACCCTAAGTTCTAATCCTACTCTAGCATGGCAATTCTAGGAATGTAAAGACTTGAAATGAATTGCTCAAAAGTAAATTGCTCAAATTAAAGAGAGAAAGGAATGCGGCGATGTTTTGCCGAGGTATCAGAGAGTCGCCACTCCCCACTAGTCCTCGTTGGAGCACCCGCGCAAGGGTGTAGCTCCCCCTTGATCCACGCATGGATCAAGTGCTCTCTACGGGCTGATTTTTCGACACTCTATCGTGGTGAATCACCCACAACCGCTCACAATTTGAGTTGGGTCATCAACAAGCTCCATCGGATGATCACCAAACTCCTAATCACCACCAAGCCATATAGGTGATGGTGATCACCAAGAGTAACAAGCACAAACTCTCACTTGACCACGACAAGCCTAATGAGAAGGGTGGATGCACACTTGCTACTCTCTTTGCACTAATGAGGCCTTAATCTTGGATTCTCAAATCTCAATCACCTCACTAGGCTGGGCAAGAGACCTCCTTTGGATGAGTGGAGTAAGTATTTATACCCCCTCATTCAAAACATAACGTTTGGAGGCTGAGTCATCACTCTAAGGGGTGACCGGATGCTCCGGTCATGGTGACCAGACGCTCCGGTCAGTTATCCCCGCCTCTGTGTTAGAAAGAGCCATTAAGTTCTAATTGGACTCTGACCAGCGTTCGGTCAGCACTAACCGGACGCGTCCGGTCACGAAAAACGTTGTCTGGAACCTTACTGATGTTGACCAGATGCTAACACCCAGAGTTCGGTCACTTCGTAGTTCAGGGTCCGGTCAGTTATTGGATCCTGACCAGCGACCGGTCTGCACTGATCGAACGCGTCCGATCAGGAATCTCCCTATCTAGAACCTCTCTGGAGTTGACCAGACTTTGGCACCCAGTGTCTGGTCACTTTTCACTCAGTGTCCGGTCACAACCAGACGGCTCCAGTTGATCAAATGAACTGACCGGACTCACCCTTCAGCGTTCAGTCACAACCAGACCAGCGTCCGGTCAGTCATTTGACCCTCCATTCACTTCCAACTTGAAATCATATGTGAATGAAGTTTACTTCAATTGATCTTAGGGCTACTCCAGAGCTACCTAGTGCTAGATTTGACAAGTGTGCACCACACCTAACCCACTAGACTCACCTAGGTCAAGCTACTAGTCCATACCCCCCTTAATAGTATGGCCAAAGAAAAAACAAAGTCCTAAACTACTCTAAGTGTCTCTTCAACACTAAACGATACTTAAAACTAGTCCATCCTTAACCTTGTCGTCCATCCTTTGAAAACCAAAACAATTTCCATCGTAGGGTCATGACAACCATGATTGCCCAATCAATTGCCATTACCATAACCTAACTTAAATTGCCTCTACAAAACACATATTAGTCATAGTAATCTCGTATTGTCATTAATCACCAAAACTCAACTAGGGGCCTAGATGCTTTTAATCTCCCCCTTTTTGGTGATTGATGACAATACAACCTCGAGTATGTAAAAGAGATGAGGTTTTTAACATGCTTGGTTCATATAAGCTTTTGATAATAAGAGCAAAGGAGTTAGACATGCTTATATGACCCAAGCCAATATGGTGTACTCAATAGATATGAATTCAGCAAGAGTACAAGAAGTAAAGCTCATTTGAATCGGAGTTAAAACATGAAAGCAAAGCAAATGAGCATACCAAGTGACATGATATAAATATAAATCAATGTATAGAGCATACATGTCACACATGTCACATAAGTATCACAATCATATGTAAATAAGATAATGCATGAAGATAAACGTGAATGCATAATGTATCACACATAAAGAGCCAAAAGAAATAAATCATATGCTCCCCCTAGATCTAACATACTCTATCCCTCTCCCCCTTTGGCGTCAAGCACCAAAACCTAAAGGTCGGACAGCAGGGTAGGAGCAGATGAGTCGGGCGCTGAGGTGTGGTGAGAAATCTGAAACTGTGCAGCATCATCCTCTAACCTAGAGCTCTGAGCAGTCTGACCCTCTATCGCTGGAAGTGAAGGAGAAGCGGTCTGGGTCTGCTCAGGAACTGGTGTGGCCTGTGACTCTAGAAGTATCACTGTAGGAGGTGGCTCTAATGATGCAACAGACGATGGGAGCATCTCAGTAGTCCTAGTAACTGGAGCAACTGTGGTAGGTACAGGGACTCACAACTCTAGCTGTGTAGGCTGCCCTATAAGCTCACTAAAAGTCACACCAAGACTCCTAGATACTGGGGTGTTAGCCACTAGCCCTGAAGAGCTCTAAGGCGGAGTGAAGCCCATAACAATAGGAGTGAAGTGAGGACCCTGGGCTATCACTAGCAAAGCAAACCACTGGGACACCTGCCCTATAGGTGAAGCAAACTAAGTAGCTAACTATCCCTAACTCTAAAGCCCACTGGACTATATAGCTGGAGTCACTAAAGTGGTGGCAGGCTAGCCGATCTGAGGTGTAGACTGTGGAGGAGCTGCCTCGATAGCAGTAAAGACATGCTACATGAAACCACATAACTATTAATGGATCATAAGCTGCTACTGCTGCATGGCCTACTACTACCTCTAGAACTTGTCCTGTCGAGCCAGAACCTATGCAAGTGCAGCTACGGTCTCCTGTGCCTAGCATGACTAGTCCTGCCTCATCCACTCAAGTACTGCTAGAAGAGCTAGATCTGTCTACGGTGGTTGTGGTGGTGCTGAGCTGGAGCCACTGGCCTCTCTGTCATGTGGTTGAGGAGGCATTTGAGGAATAGGCCGATAGTCATTATCAGAACTGTCACTAGGGTCACTCTTGACCACACCCTCATGCTGAGCATCTAGCTGCTCTTCCTCTATCGCTGCAATGCCCCTAATGATCTCATCCTGCTGGGCTACTATCTCTAGGACCTCTAGGCGATGGCTCGGCTGGTGAGGTGTCCTCGCACTACTGTGGTGGAGCATCTGAGTCATGTTATATGGAGGAAACTCAGTAGTAGCACCTGTGTACTCAGCCATCATCTCTGGGGACTTCTGTGTAACTGCCTTTCGAATCAAGAAGGTGATCCAGTGAGCATATGCCAGCTGACGGTGACCTCTGAAGCCCTCTGCCAGTGTATCCTCCATCTCTAAAAGAATGACATCCCAAATATCAAATACGGTCTACTACACCAGAGAATTCACTAACCACAACTGAATGCGACTTAAACCCTCATGGTAACCCATCCTCCGGAATAGAGTCCTCCTCATAATAGTGTCAAGAAGCTAAGCTGTAGGAGTGAGGTCTCTTGGTGTCCTACTCGACCCCTCGCTAAATGGCTCTATGAAGCATGGTCTGACAAGGTCTGTAGGAGGCACAAGACCGCCATGAGGGCATCTGGGATGCTCTGTCTGACCATAGCAAACCTCATGAAGGCAAATGGGTGACTCTAGAATCCTAAGAATCTCTCTAACCCTCGAGCTTTGGAGCCTGTAGTCATGGCCTCTGAATGCAAAGTGTATGAATCTGTGCCCCACGTCAATCTAAAGTGAAGAGTAGAACTCATGAACCCATGATGGAACATAGCGGCCAGTCCATCCAAGAAGGTCTGTCAACCCTGGCAGATATGAGAGGTGAGGGCGGATCTGCTCGCCTACTGCTGTAACATGTGACTCTATGGAGCAAACTCTCTGAGATCTAAAGGCAACTCCACTATTAAGATATGCATGCTAGAAATCCTCTTGCAGTACTGTATAAAAGTGCTCTGAAGCACGCTCATCCCGCCTCGATGGAAACCAGTCCTTAAATTGCACGAAGCAGAGCTGCTGCACCTGTTTGGCTATGGCTGCCCTTAGGTCAAGGTGAGTAACTGGAGGTGGACCCTGTGGTCTGGGAAGCAGATGAGAACCCCTCATCTATGTCTCAGGCCTCTGTGTCACCTAGGTATGAGTACGACCAGAGCGTCGAAGCTATGGCTGTGGTACCTGCTCTGTCTCCTCGGTCTGCTCTACCTCCTTAGTCTGTTCTATCTACTGGGTACCCTCTAATTGCCCTATTGGCTGTGTCTGCTACTCAACAGTCTCCCCCTGAGGCTGACTCTCCTTTAAAGCGACATGCCATCCTCCAAGCATGACAGTCCTAGCTAGACTACAATGACAACTCTCAACCCTCTCGATGGTGGCCCTCTGAGTTGGTGATAGCTGATCAGTAATACAGACACCACTCCTAGCTCCACCTCTCTTCGCTCGCTCTGCGACGGCTGCCACTGCTACTGCTCTCTTAGTATCAGCATCTACAAACTTATGCTTCTTCATCGTAGTCTTCTTCGAATTGCCTTTCTCCTGAGCAGATAGGTGAGGCAGAGGCCTCGGATCCTCATCACCAGGACCACCTCCGGCATTCTTGACTCATGCCATTGCTAGAGCTGAAGAGAACTACTGCCACGGACAAGAATCAACTGCAAACTGACACTCGTGAGGCTTGGCCTTGATCCGTACTCACAGGCTTGGCCCTGAGTTCACTAACAACTACAAAGACAACCATAAGAGCACCGACTCGCTGCACGATGAAATAGATAGGATATATAAATAATCACAATATTCATCTAGAGATACGAAACCCTAAGAAGCAAGTAGTAGATACCAAATTGAAAGCGATGGCTTGCTACCTGATGAAATTAGATGACCCAATGATGAATCAGCAGAGGAAAGAACTATAGGGCACCACCGAAATTGGCAAAGGCTAGGGTAGGGTTTGGCGAGGTAGTGCAGCGGCCGAGAAGACTTGGCGGCTAGGGTAATCGGTGGCGCAGGTGAAGCTCAGCAGTGAATGGCCCTGGTGGCAGCACTGATGCACGCATGATGAGGTAGAGGCAAGCACAGGCAGCGTAGGCACGGATGTGGTGGCGCTGTTGCGGGTGGCAGATGCGTGGCTAGGGCACGGGTGCGCGGAGAGGATGCATGTGCAGCGGCAGAGGTGCGGCTAGGGCATGGGCACGTGGAGAGGATGTGTGCACAGTGGTGGAGGCGTGGCTAGGGCATGGGCGCGTGGGCATAGAAGTGCAGAGCGGGTGCGGCAGCTACGAAAGCACGATGCGGGCGCGGCGCGGGCGTGGATGCAGCGGTAGGGGCACGAGCATGGCGGTGCGAGGTTTATGGCATGAGCAGGAGCGGCATAGCGTATGGGTGATGGATTATATGGTGGCCCCCATGCGTTGGATAGAAAAAGGAAACATAATAGAGTTCTGGATCCACACGATTTCCACTGACCGGACGCTCCGGTGGCAACGACCGGATGCTGCCACCTAGAGTTCGGTCGACAATAGAAAGGTCCTAAGACCCTCAAATCATGACTGGACGTGTCCGATTATCCTTGACCAGACATAGCCAGAGTCCAGTCGATCCTAAGTTCATCTTCTTTGCTTGACTGGACGAAAGAACATCTTTTGACCGGACGCAGGATGAGCACTGTTTCAGCGTTCGGTCACTCTTGTGCGCTTCTGTTCACCTCCTATGAACTGACCAGATGCTAGAATCCAAAGTCTAGTGCAGCGTCAGGTCGCCATTTTCAGTGAATCTTCAATGTTCCTTTGCGCTGCCTGTTCCCAATCAAGTCCCAACTTCAATAAGACCCAAATAAACACCAATTGGGACTGATGTGAGTGACCTCTCTCAAACCCTCAAAATTTTCAAAATATTTTGCCTTAGGCTATAATTCTTTTTAAGAAAATAGGCAATAAAAGGGTAATCGAAAGGAAACGAAAAAGCAACACACATGCATATGCAATGCAATACTTGAAAGTAAGTCTAGTTGCTTGTCAAGTTTGATCCAAGGTTAAGCTTCTTCACACGCTTTTCGATGGTTATCTTAACCATGTTAGACAAGCCCTAAATGCATTACCAAAAGTTAAACATGTTGTATATTACAATGCAATGTAAGGGACAACACAAGTTTATTTTCTAGTGAAGTTACTAAAATCAAGCACATTGAGCTCATTCCTCAACCGACAAAATGTCGCCTCATCTAGCGGTTTAGTGAAGATATCCGCTAATTGATCCTCGGTCCTTACACCTTCTAGTGATATATCATTTTTAGCAACATGATCTCTAAGAAAGTGATGGCGAATATCTATGTGCTTGGTGCGAGAGTGTTGAATCAGATTATTAGCAAGCTTTACCACACTCTCATTGTCACACAAAAGAGGTACCTATTCTAGAACTACACCATAGTCTAGCAAAGTATGCTTTATGTAAAGAATTTGTGCACAACAAGCACCCACGGCAATGTATTCTGCTTCGGCGGTGGACAAAGCCACACTATTTTGCTTCTTGGAGGTCCAAGACACTAGTGATCTACCAAGCAAATGGCACTCTCTAGATATGCTTTTCCTATCAATTTTGCAACCGGCATAATCTGAATCAGCTCCTTTGGGATACCAAAGACCAATGCTTGGTGTGTGCTTAAGGTACCTAAGGATTCTTTTAACGGCAACCATGTGAGCCTCCTTAGGACTAGCATGAAATCTAGCACACATACACACACTAAACATGATGTTGGGCCTAGATGCGGTCAAATATAACAAGCTACCAATCATAGAGCGGTAGAGAGTTTGATCAACCGATTTACTCCCTCATCTAGGTTGAGATATCCATGAGATGGCATTGGTGTCTTGATTGGCTTACATTCATCCATATTGAACCTCTTGAGAAGATCCTTGGTATACTTTTCTTGAGAGATGAAAATCCCTTCTCTCATTTGCTTGACTTGAAAACGAAGAAAGAATGTAAGCTCTCCAATCATAGACATCTCGAACTCCTTCGACATCAATTCACCAAACTCTTTGCAATAATCTTCATTTGATGATCCAAATATGATATCATCAACATATACTTGGCAAATGAACATTTCTCCATCAAGCTTCTTGGTGAATAGAGTGGTGTCGACCTTTCCAATGGTGAAGCCCTTCTCAATGAGGAAATCCCAAAGGTGCTCATACCATGCTCTTAGGGCTTGCTTGAGCCCATATAGCGCCTTGGACAACCTATAAACATGATTAAGATATCTAGGGTCTTCAAACCCAGGAGGTTGATCAACATGGACTAGTTCATTTATAAAGCCATTTAAAAATGCACTTTTAACATCCATTTGATATAATTTAATTTCATGATGCAATGCATATGCAAGGAGGATATGAATGGCTTCAAGTCTTGCAACCGGTGCAAAGGTCTCTCCAAAATCCAACCCTTCAACTTGAGAGAACCCCTTTGCAACTAGTCTTGCCTTATTCCTCACTACAATGCCTTGATCATCTTGCTTACTGCGGAACACCCACTTTGTTCCTATGACTCTTGCACCTTGTGGTCGCTCTTCAAGAGTTCAAACTTCATTGCGAGTGAAGTTGTTCAACTCTTCATGCATGTCATTTATCCAATCCGAATCTTGAAGAGCTTCTTCTACCTTTTTAGGCTCAAAACAAGAGACAAAAGAGTGATGTTCAATAAATGAAGCAAGTTTTTTAGAGCAAGTCATTACACCCTTTGAAGGACTCCCTATGATGAGATCTTGTGGATGTGCTTGTAGTAGAGGTAAATTTCTTCTATCAACCACTTAAGGAGGAGGTTGTGGAGCATCAACATCTTGTGCTTGTGCCACCATTTGATCATGAGAGTAATGAGTATCTTTATTTTCTACTCTCTCATCTTTATCACCATCTTGTGGCACATTTGATGAAGAACGTGGATCAATCACTTGTACATCATCTTCATCATCTTTCGGCTTGATGTCTCCAACCAAATGTTCTTCATGGCCTCCCTCAATGGTTCATCACCTACATCATCAAGATTCTCATGTGCTACTTGGGAGCCGTTAGATTCATCATACTCCATATCATATGTTTCTTCAACCAAGCCAGTGGCATGATTAAATACTTGATATGCTTTGGACTTTGATGAGTAGCCAACAAGAAAGCCAATATCACAACTTCTTTGAAACTTCCCTAGGTGTTGCCGCTTCTTATAGATGTAGCATTTGCAACCAAACATCTAGAAGAATGACACGTCCCTC
Source organism: Miscanthus floridulus (assembly GCF_019320115.1). Lineage (NCBI taxonomy): Eukaryota > Viridiplantae > Streptophyta > Magnoliopsida > Poales > Poaceae > Miscanthus > Miscanthus floridulus. The sequence continues at coordinate 45,312,794 of NC_089589.1, forward strand.
TTCTTCCCATTGAGCAACTCATAAGGGGTCTTGCCAAAAAACTTTTGAAGGAATAGGCAGTTGGATGCATAACATGCGGTGTTGATAGCTTCCACCCATAGAGCTTCGGGTGTGTTGTACTCATCAAGCATTGTCCTTGCAAGTGTGATAAGTGTTCGGTTCTTTCTCTCTATAACACCATTTTGTTGAGGAGTGTATGTTGCGGAGACCTCATGCTTGATCCCAACTTCATCACAATAAGCTTCAATGTTTGTGTTGTCAAATTCTTTTCCATTGTCACTTCTTATCTTCTTGAGCTTCACTTCAAATTCATTTTGTGCTCTCTTGGCAAACTTCTTGAAGCATGATGCTACTTCGGTCTTGTCATGAAGGAAGAACACCCAAGTGTATCTAGAGTAGTCATCAACAATCACAAGACAATAGAGATTTCCGCCCAAACTCTTGTTGGTTGTTGGTCCAAATAGGTCCATGTGAAGGAGCTTTAGCACCCTTGTTGTTGACATATAAGCTTTTGTAGGATGAGTGTTTGCAACTTGCTTGCTGTCGATGAAATATGGTCGGCAGTCTACCTAGGGGTATGCCCAAGGTAGTAGATTATCGGCAGACAGATGCGCAAGCCCCAAACAAGACGGTGACGCAAGACAGACATGAGGTTTTATCCAGGTTCGGCCGCCAAGAAGGCGTAATACCTACGTCCTACGTCTGATTTGTATTGCTGTATGTCAATGAGAGATATTTTTTAGAGGGGTCCCCTGCCCGCCTTATATAGTCCGGGGGGCAGGGTTACAGATCTGGAAACTAATCCTAGTCAGTTACAATTGCCATATGCGGCCAGATAAGGATTCCTATTCTAACCGACCAGGATCCTGCTTGGTCGCCAAATCCGTCTTGATTCCTTGTGCGGGACTCCGACCAGGTTAACTGGGCCGCACGTCATCTTTCGGGTGGACTGAACCCATCGATTCGGGCCAGCCCAAGCTTAGCCATAAGGGTATAGGGGTTAATACCCCCACAGCTAGTCCCCGAGCATCATGTATTATGCTGCGACACGCCATTTTAACCTTCTCCGACAAACGAGGCTTAAATCCTTGACGCCTCCGACCACCGTCATCATCGGAGAAGTAGGTTGTCCGAAGAATGTATGGTGCTCTTAAGAAAAAAGAAAAAGATTCCTGTCCTGAGAAGTGTGCCCACTTGTTTTTCTGAAAAGAAATGTAAGTGGTCTTAAAGCATAGCATCCCTAAACATCAGAAGCGTAGGGGTCGAAAAATAAACACATTCACCGCAAGGTGAAGTGTGCCCACTTAGTCCCCGAGCCTGGTAGTAGGTGACGTAGGCACGTGGTGCCGGGGTCTAAAAAGAATCCATACTTTAGTAAAAAACCAAATTGCCGTACAGGCAAAACATGATGCACCAGCAGGTGCATCGTACCGACGTAGTCCCCGAGCTTGCTGGAAGGCAAAGTATGAGCTTTGTAGCAAGGTCTAAAGAAAAGTCTCTTAACTGTATGTGAGTACAAATCACATGTAGCCAAGGAGAACCATTATTCAAGCAGTGGTCGGGGCAATCCCCGAGCATACTAATAATCCTCATAATCATTCAAAACATAGGGTCGATTTAAACAAACACATTCACCGCAAGGTGAAGTGTGCCCACTTAGTCCCCGAGCTTGCTGGAAGGCAAAGTATGAGCCTTGTAGCAAGGTCTAAAGAAAAGTCTCTTAACTGTATGTGAGTACAAATCACATGTAGCCAAGGAGAACCATTATTCAAGCAGTGGTCGGGGCAGTCTCCGGGCACGGCCGTGGTCGGAGAAGGCCCCGAGCACAAAAGTGGTCTGGGCAGTATCCAAGCACAGTAGTGGTCTGGGCAGTCCCCGAGCACATTAGTGGTCTGGGCAGTCCCTGAGCACATCAGTGGTCTGGGCAGTCCCTGAGCACATCAGTGGTCTGGGCAGTCCCCGAGCACATTAGTGGTCAAGGCAAATCCACGATCACTTGCGCTGCTTGTACTATTATTTGGTGTACTTATTTTTCTCTATTCTTTGCCAAGGCCAGTCTGACACGTCTGGTCAAAAAAGTAAATAGGTATAGTACGTCATTATGTCTTCTCTCTCTCTTTTTTTTTGCAAACAGTCGGTTGACACCTGTATTGAGGTGTGTCAGTGTGGGCCCCCTTACACCATCAACGAAGAGGCGCGTACACTGTTAACGAAGGAGCGCATTTATTGGCGCAGATTTCAAGGTTGTGTGAACAACCGTCTGCGGCGCGTGCGCATGACTCCCAATATTCTCGGGCGAATGAAACGACGGTGCTCCTTGTTTTATATAATGCAGATCTGGTAAGTTACTTATACCGTTCCCCATTGTCATCCGCCGCCGCAACCTTCTTCTTCCTCCTGCCGAACCCTATTCCCCCAAAAATCATCACCAATCCCCTTAGTCTCCCGTATCCACCCACTTAGTAAGGACGAACTAATGGCGAAGAGAGACGCCCAGAAGAAAGGCGGGGTCATGGCGAAGGAATGGTGGAAATCGCGGAGCAATGAGCAGACCATCGAGGACCTCGTCGCCATGGGAGTGCTCCACAACAAGGCACTTGCGGGATGGCATGCACCAGAAGGAGAAAGCTTCCCTGATCCACAACCAGGTGAGATTGTGGTCTTTGAAGATTTCTTCAAATGGGGTTTTGGGATTCCAGTGCACCCTTTCCTTCAGGGTCTCTGCTTGTACTATGAGATTGGGATTTGCAATCTGCATCCCAACTCGATTCTTCTTGTCTCTACCTTCATCCATCTCTGTGAGGCTTATGGTGGCTTCCAGCCCCATTTCGACCTCTTTCGCCACCTATTCTGTCTTCGGAAGAAAGGGAGCGGTGGCTCGAAGATCGCCGGAGGCGTCTACCTGAACCTGCGGGACGGCATGAAGGCTCAATACCTGCACTGCCCCTGGAACACCTCATTGGACGAGTGGTACAAGAAGTGGTTCTACATCCGTGAAGAGCCGAACACCATCACTCTGTGCGATGTGGGACTGATTCCAGAAAAGAAAAGCAGCTGGTCGGAGAGGCCTGAGAACTTAGAGCAGATCACCGAACTGCTCGGGATGATCCCATGGGGAAGGCTTGATGGCCCGAGCGTTGTCGGCAACTTTATCAGCCGAAGAATTTAGCCCTGCCAGAAAAGGATTCACCCTGGCTTCGAGTACCAAGGAGGCGCTGATCCGACGAGGACCAGGAAGGAGCCACTCGACAAGATGGAAATCAAGGCCAGGATTGGAGAGCTGTTCAACCTGGCCGATCCCAATTATGTTGCACTGAGCGCCATCGAACACGCCTTCAAGCTAGCTCGACCTCCCCCAAAGGTAAATGACGCCTCCTTTTAACTGTAGAGTCATGTTGTATCAAGAAAATAACTGTCTTTTCCTTCATTTTGTGTCTCAGTATAATGGCCGTGACCGGGCAGGAGTGTTCGTGTCGCCTCCCCCCGGTGTAGAATGGCCGCAAGCTACCAGGCCAGCCACCCAGACCAGCGCCAGGACCGACGACGTTCACTGGGCGGTACTCGAGACCGTAGAGGACGCCTCGACCAGAGCCGCTGGCAAGCGTCCGGCTGCCAGCAAACGTCGTCAAGCCATCTTCCCCCTGTCGGACGATGAAGCAGAGGATGCGGACATCTTTCAGCTCGTCCCCCGAAAGAGGAGAAGGCAGGTGGGACCGACGGAGTAGGGTGGCTCCTCTGGGCCAGCAGTGGTCACGGCACCGACCACTGCAGCACAGAGGACAGACGAAGGGAACATGCCGCATCATACTCCGACGCCCGTACCGGAGGAAGAACAAGTCCCGGTGGAAACTGCCGAGCAAGCGGAGCAGGGGCGGTCGAGGAGACGTTCCTTCGCCACATCCTTCCGCAAGTCAAAACTATAAGTATCTATATTTTTGATGCAAGCTTTGCATTTTGCATTGGATGCTATTATCTTCTGAATTTGTCTCTGAATGCATTAGATCGGCGTCCACCGAAAGCCCCGACCAGCTAGCTGGGTGCGGAACGTCCTCACCAACAACGGCGGGACAAACTGCTCAGCAACCAGCCGTGGAGGAGCCCATGGCAGGGACTCCGCCTGGGCCTCAGCAGGCGGACGACCAGGCATCAGTCCCCGAGCAGCTAGTCGAGAAGATAACCGAGCAGAATACAAGTGCTCCAAGCACGAACCCTGATGAGGCGGGTACCACGGCGCCAAGGAAGCTGGATCCACCCGAGGGACAGCAGCCAGAAGTTGCCCGGAACATGGCTACCGACGCGATGGCTCGTGGGAAAGCCCTGGTGGTCGTGGAGTCTGCGAACTCCAGACCAGTGCCGCCTCCCGAACAGGAGGCTGAAGAGGATGAAGTGGAAGAAATCCTGGGCCGTCCCCAAGATAGGCGACAACATGTATATGTGTCGCGCTATCGGAACGACGAATGGGTCATGCATGAGGAAATCCCAGAGGTTGAAGAGACCTTAAGAGTCGAACGGGCGGCCAAGCGCCTGGTGATAGAAGTCCAGGTATATTTGGCTTTAGTCCTTGACCCTGTTGTGTAGTCAAACTATCTGACGTAGCTTGTCTGTATGCAGGACTTGATGAAAACTGCAAGATACCGAAAAAGGTGCTTCGACCAGATAGAAGGAATAACGACGACCAATAAGGAGCTGACGGCTGAAGTGGAACGCCTACGGCGCCAACTTGAAGCCGCCAACCAGGAGAGGGCAGACCAAGAAGCACAAAACCAAAACCTGGTCGGCCAGCTCATAAACAAAGAGCGGGAGAAAACAGGTAAGTTTTCACCGTAACATGGCAAGTGCGGGACTTTGTGTTATTTTGTTCTTGGCAGTAATAGCTGTAATGCAGGTTTAGAAGCTGAAGTGACCCGCCTCCAGGGGGAGAACAGCCGTGCGCTTGCAGAATGTGGTCGCCTGAAGGAGGACAACGAGAAACTGGCACGCCGCCAGTCGAAACTCCAAGACCATACTAACAGAATGAAGGACGACCTGAAAAGTAAGCACTCCAGACCACCGTTCTCATTCGATTGCCCACATTGCCTTGTCGTGTCATCACATTTTATGTCCTGTACTGTTTGCAGTTTTGAAAGTCAATGCCAAGAGGCACCTGGAGGCCGTGATCAAGGAGCGTGACGACTGGAAAGCACAATGCCTTAAGGCCACCGAGGAACGGGACATGTGGAACAAGCGGTGCCAAGAAATGGCAACTGGCATTGTGCCTGTCCTCGACCTTATCGATCCGGCGCTCACAGAGGAAGAGCTAAGGACGCCTCAGCTCGGACTGGTCGAGAGATGCAAGCAAGCATGGGGATGGTTCCAAGACTTCGTGAAGGAGGCGGGTGAGTACACGGGTGCCCATGTGCTAAGCATGGTTCGTGCTCACTACCCCCTGATCGATCTCAAACGCTTGGAAGCTGGGTACCCGAAGGAGATAGACCCAGACAAGGCCGAAGAGCTTCAGACGGCCCAGCTGGACCTGTCGTCAAAGATAATTGGCGATATTAACCTGTGCGGAGGTGGGACAGCACCTGTGCAGGGTATGCCATCGACAAGCCAGCTGGAAATTCCATCAGCTGCAAGCCAACCAACGAAGCCTGCAGTCTCGACCAGCCAGGCACCGGCGGGGCCATCTCCTTCAGCTTGACTAGCTCAAAAGTCCCCAAGACTCGAGTAGGGTATCAGAGGCGGTGAGCAGTAAATGCCGTGCGCCCCGACTAGCCAATGTGATAGGCTTAGAGCTGTAGAAGGAGGACATAGTTGTGTTATTGTAAACTTGAGCCTTTTCAGGCAAGCTTGTAATAACGTAACTGTATATCATTATAAGCTTGTTTGGTTTATACAAAACGCACTTTAAGCTTGAAATTTTTTTGTTGGTGTAACTAAGTGGGAACGTGTTAACGTTCTGTTTAGTTGTACCGTTTTGCTCGACACGTCATCCTAAAAAGTTTGTGCGGCCCTAGTCTAGCATGTGGTCGGAGTATGAGGTACTATGACCTGTGCACACATGGACGCAGACAAGTCAGACTAGGGGGGACCTGCCGATCACCTGCAACGTAGAGAGCGGATCCCGTGCACGTGTTGGGAGGAACCGGAGACAGGACCTGCTCCGAAAACCGTAGAAGGAGTGGTGGTCGGCTTGTACTGGCTTAAGTTAGAATAACCATAAAATTCGGAGTGACATATTAGAGTGGTCGGAAAAATCATAGTTGCTTTAGTAAAGTAAATCGAAAATACAAGTAGAGTACATATCTCAGTAGTTAAGCATAGAAGCGTCTAAGCTTGTCGATGTGACATGAGTTCGGTACGTCTATGCCGTCTAGATGAGCTAACCTGTAAGACGTTGAACGTGTGACTTCCTTGATCATGAAGGGTCCCTCCCATGGGGTTGCGAGTTTGTGGACACCAGCCTGGTTCGTCTTCCACTTCAGGACTAAGTCCCCGACCACGAAGAAACGCTCTTTAACATTCTTGTTGTAGTACCTGCGCAAAACAGCAAGGTATTTGGCCATGCATATGCAAGAATCAAGCCTTTTCTCTTCTGCGCTGTTGACTTCTAGCTCCCGTACTTCGTTGACCTTGCCTTCGTCGAAGTTCTCTACCCGTGCTGATCTGAAAGCTATATCTGGTGGGAGGACTGCCTCAGCGCCGTAAACCATAAAGTATGGTGAGACGCCGATGTTACGACTGGGCTGAGTTCGGAGGCCCCAGACAACGGCTGGTAACTCCTTGAGCCATCTTCTAGGAGCTTTATCGTTTTCTCTGTACATCCTCTTCTTCAATGCGTCCAAGATCATGCCATTTGCCCACTCGACTTGTCCATTAGCTCTAGGATGCGCCACCGAGACGTATTTTACAACTATGCTCCTTTCATCGCAGAAGTCCCAAAAAGCGTTCCCGGTGAACTGAGTTCCCAGATCAGTAATGATGCTGTTGGGCACGCCGAAACGGTGGATGACCTGGTCAAGGAATGTGACAGCTTTCTCTGAGGATGCCTGTACCAGAGGCATGTATTCTATCCACTTAGAAAACTTGTCAATTAGCACGAAGACGCATGTAAATTTCCCAGGAGCTGGTTTAAAAGGCCCGATCATGTCCAGTCCCCAGCATGCGAAGGGCCAAGAGGCTAGAATCGTCTGGATCTCATGTGCTAGTACATGGATTCTCTTGGAGAAGAACTGACAACCCTCACAGCGGCGGACTAGCTTCTCTACGTCGGCCACTGCTGACGGCCAATAGAAACCTGCTCGGAAAGCCTTACCGACCAGTGTTCTTGAGGCTGCGTGGTTGCCGTAGGAGCCAGAGTGGATTTGGTCTAGGAGATGCTCGCCTTCCTCCTGGGTTATATACTTCATCAAGATTTCCTCCTTAGCGTTTTTGCGCCATAACTTGCCATCGATGAGCAGATACTGCTTACTACGACGCATCAGGCGCTCATTTTCTGTTCGATCGACATAACCGCTACCATCTATCAAGTACTTGATGAAAGGCGTTCTCCAGTCCAGCTCATGAGTGGTCGGAAGCGGCTCGGTTGTGGTCGGCGCCGGAACCGTAGCCACTAATTGCTGGTCTGAAACTTTGTCGGTCGTTGAATCTTTGTCTTCAATGGAAGGCGTGAGCAGGTCTTGGACGAATACGCCATGTGGGATTTTGGCTCGGGATGATCCTAACTTTGACAACGCATCCGCTGCCTGGTTCTTGTCCCGGACCACGTGTATGTACTCGATGCCATAGAACCTGCCTTCCAGCTTTCTTATCGATTTGCAATATGCGTCCATCTTTTCACTAGTCGTGTCCCAGTCTTTGTTGAGTTGGTTGATGACCAGAGCCGAATCTCCGTAGACATAGAGACGTTTAACTCCAAGCTCAACCGCAATGCGTAGACCATGCAGGCATGCTTCATACTCGGCGGCGTTATTAGATGCTGGGAAATAAATCCTGAAGACGTACCAGAGCTGCTCCTTGGATGGTGATACGAAAAGAACTTCTGCTCCCGCACCGTCAATGTTAAGAGAACCGTCGAAGTATATCGTCCAATATTCGTCGGATCCCAGAGAGACAGGCGTGCTTAAGTCTGTCCACTCGACGATGAAATCAACGAGTGCCTGAGACTTGATTGTAGTACGGCTTGCAAATTCCAAGGAAAGGGAGCATAGCTCCATTGCCCATTTGATGATGCGCCCGTTCGCATCCTTATTGCGAATGATGTCCCCCAAAGGATACTCGGTTATGACCACCACACGATATCCGTCGAAGTAATGTCTCAACTTTCGGGATGTTATCAGTATGGCGTAGAGCAGTTTCTGAATCTGTGGGTACCTGGTCTTGGATTCGTTGAGTACCTCACTAATGAAATAAATTGGCCGCTGTACCTTGTAGGCGTGGCCTGGCTCGTCGCGCTCGACCACCAGTGTAGTGGAAACCACCCGATCGGTTGCTGCAATGTAAAGTAGGAGGGTTTTGTCTTCTCTGGGAGCGGTAAGTACCGGAGGTGACGTGAGGTATTGTTTCAGCTGCGTGAAGGCAGCGTCTGCTTCCTCCGACCACTCAAACTTCTCGGACGCTTTGAGCAGTTTGAAGAACGGTAGTCCTTTTTCTCCTAATCTTGATATGAAACGGCTTAGAGCAGCCATGCAGCCAGTGAGCTTCTGAACATCCTTCACCTTTTTTGGGGGCTTCATGTCTAAGACAACTTTGACTTTCTCCGGGTTAGGGCGTATGCCGTCGTAACTGACGACGTTGCCGAGCAATATGCCAGAAGGGACACCAAAGATACACTTCTTTGGGTTTAATTTCCATTGGAACGTATTAAGGGCTGCGAAGGTGCGTTCCAGATTGTCAACAAGGGTATGTGCTTCCTTGGTTTTGACAACTACATCGTCGACGTAAGCCTCGACGAGACCGTCTTTTATCTCGTCGTTGAGACAGGCCTGTATAGCGCGTTGGTAGGTAGCACCGGCGTTTTTGAGCCCGAATGACATAGTCGTGTAGCAGTAGGCGCCGAAAGGCGTGATGAAAGATGTCTTGATCTGGTCGTCCTTTTTGAGAGCGATCTGGTGATAACCAGAGTAGCAATCGAGAAAGGAAAGCAGCTCGCAACCGGCGGTTGAATCTATGACCTCGTCTATGCGAGGTAAACCAAAGGGGTCCTTAGGGCAGTGTTTGTTGAGATCAGTGTAATCAACGCACATTCTCCATTCATTATTCTTTTTGCGTACAAGAACCGGGTTGGCTAACCATTCCGGATGATACACTTCTTTGATAAATCCGGCTGCCAAAAGCCGTGTAACTTCTACCCTAATCGCCTCCTTTTTGTCGCAAGCGAACCGTCGTAACTTCTGCTTGATTGGTTTGGCTTTGCTGTTGACATTTAAGGAGTGCTCAATCAAGTCCCAAGGTACACCGGGCATGTCGGAAGGTTTCCATGCAAACACATCCACGTTGCCCCTCAAGAACCTGACGAGCGTGTCTTCCTATTTAGGATCCAAGTCGGCCCCGATGAGGGCCGTTTTGCTGGGATCGCCTTCGACCAGCTGGATCGTCTTGTGCTCCTTGGATTTGATGTTCTTGCGTGGAGCCTCAAGCTCTGGGATCTCCAGGTGGTCGGCCGGGGTCTTCTTGGCGTCGAGCATGGTCTCGGCCATGCGAATAGAGAGGTCGTGGGCCTCTGCTATTTTGAAGCTGTCGTCCTCGCAGGTATAAGCTACGTATACGTTGCCCCTGAGGGTTAAAACTCCTTTCTCAGTAGGCATCTTGAGCACCAGATACCTGTAATGAGGTATGGCCATGAACTTGGTGAGCAACGGTCGACCAAGAATAGCATGGTAGGTGCCGTCGAAATCAGCGACCATGAAGTTGACGTAGTCGGTGCGGAAGTGGTCCGGGGTCCCAAACTGCACAGGTAGCGTGATCTGCCCGAGAGGTGTGGAGCTCTGTCCGGGGAGAACGCCCCAGAACTGTGCCTCATACGGCTTCAGGTCCGCCTGGGCTATTTTCAGAGCGGGCAGGCTGTTCTTGAACAGTATATCAGTGGAGCTACCGCCGTCGATCAGTACCCTGTCGAATTGAACCTTGTTGATATAAGGATCGAGGACCAGGGGAAAACGCCCTGGCTCGGGTATGGCGGCCCATTGGTCCTTCCTGCTGAAGCAGATTTCACGGTGAGACCACGGAGGAAGCCACGGATCGGTGAGAAGGTTGTCGGTCTTTGCCACGTTCAAGCAAGCGCGGGCGAGCAGCTTGCGTTCTCGTTTGGTCTCAATGGACACCTTGCCGCCGATGATGGTGTGCACGTGATCAGTCGGCTTGACGTATTTACGACGAGGATCTGCATCGTCGTCGTCGTTGTCCTCGTTGCGCTGTTCCCCCGCGTCATTAGGCTTGTCGGACGTATCCGGAGCCTATTGACGCGTGTAGATAGTCTTGAGGACGCGGCAATTCTCCATGGTGTGGTTCGACTTGGGATGGAGCTGGCAGGGTCCCTTCAATGCTTTGGCGTAGTCGTCCTCGTAGTTTTGACGTCCGCTGCCCTTTTTCACAGTATTGACCTCGCCATCGTCTTCCCGAGCACGCTTGCTCCTGTAATCGTCCCAGCGGTTGCGCCGCTGATTACGTTGATCACGGTGGTTGCGGGAGTCATTGCGCTGGTTGCGGCGGTCAAAATTGTCGTTCCGACCACGATTGCCACGGTAATCGTCGTGGTGTGGGGGGTGGTCGGAGCGTGGAACCCTTGCTGCTTCTTCAACGATTATCTTTTTAGCGTCGTCAACGTCCGCATATTTCTTAGCGGTGGCCAAAAGCGCTGTGACCGATTCGGGTCTCTTCCGGAGGAGCTTGTCTCTTAGGGCGTCGTGGAAGCGGAGGCCGGTGACAAAAGCCTCGATTGCTTCATTGTCGGATATTGATGGGACCTTGATGCGGATTTGACAGGAATTGGGGGAAAACCGAGGCGTGGTCTGGTAGATCCAGATCGTATTTAACGCCTTCATCTTCGTAACGCTGAAGCTCGGTGTGGACAGATGCGTTGGATGCGATGTCGAATGAGGAGCTAGAGTCACCCTCTCGGACTGTGTGGACGGATCCTTCTTGATAATCTTCAATTCGGACCATGTTGACGATGTTGCATGGCTTCGGCCGAGATCGGTGTATAGGACATAGATCCGAGCGGCGTCGCAGGTTGTATGCGTAGCTGGAGGCAGCGTTTTGCAGGCCGTAGGGCTGGACCTGGTGGTTCTCCGTCGGGGCTTCGTACTCGCAGAGTCGGAGACCCGTCACGATGTCTGGCCGGCGATGAGCGAAACGCCCCTCAGGAGTTGATACGACCACAAGATCTGTTCCAAGTCTCACAGGACGACTGGTCCGAGCTGGTCGGATAGATCTGTTGTGGAGAGCTGTTACCTGCTCATCAGGTTGGATTTGAATCGTACTTACTAGAGCCAGGGTTTCAACGAGTTGGATGCCGACCCGATCAACAGAGTCGAGCAGGTTGGTGTTGTCGATCTGCTTCTCTCTGTAGCGGGGAAGCGGATGACGGGTTGTTGGCGTGGCTGTAGGCGTGGTCGGAGCCAGATGTCCCATGGTTGGAGCCAGGTCCATCGTGGTCGGAGCCATGTTCACCGTGGTCGGAGCCGTGTTCACCGTGGTCGGAGCCGTGTTCACCGTGGTCGGAGCCGTGTTCACCGTGGTCGGAGCCATAGCCGATGCAGGTGAAGTAGTTGTCGGCGCAGGCTGAATCCATGCCTCCTCCGCGGTCACGGCGATGGAGTCGTCGGAGCTGGTGGTCCAGGTGATCTGGCCGATGGTGAACGTGAGGCCATTGGGCGTAGCCATGGAGCCAGAGATGATGACCATCTTGTTTGCTTGGAGAGCAGTACGCACACCCCCTACCTGGCGCGCCACTGTCGACGAAATATGGTCAGCAGTCTACCTAGGGGTATGCCCAAGGTAGTAGATTATCGGCAGACAGATGTGCAAGCCCCAAACAAGACGGTGACGCAAGACAGACACGAGGTTTTATCCAGGTTCGGCCGCCAAGAAGGCGTAATACCTACGTCCTGCGTCTGATTTGTATTGCTGTATGTCAATGAGAGATATTTTTTAGAGGGGTCCCCTGCCCACCTTATATAGTCCGAGGGGCAGGGTTACAGATCTGGAAACTAATCCTAGTCAGTTACAATTGCCATATGCGGCCGGATAAGGATTCCTATTCTAACCGACCAGGATCCTGCTTGGTCGCCAAATCCGTCTTGATTCCTTGTGCGGGACTCCGACCAGGTTAACTGGGCCGCACGTCATCTTTTGGGTGGACTGAACCCATCGATCCGGGCCAGCCCAAGCTTAGCCGTAAGGGTATAGGGGTTAATACCCCCACACTTGCCAGCTTGACATGAACTACAAAGCTTGTCCTTCTCAAATTTCACATCCTTCAACCCTCTCACCAATTCATTCTTCATAAGCTTCTTGAGTGAGCTCATCCCAACATGAGCAAGTCTTCTATGCCATAGCCACCCAAGTGATGTTTTGGTGAATAGGCATGTCTTCAAGTTAGCATCTTCGGAGGTGAAATCTACTAGATATAGGTTGTTGTATCTAAATCCCTTGAATATAACTTGATCATCATCTTTCTTAGATACAACCACTTCCTTCTCGGTAAACAAGCATTGAAAGCCAAGATCACACAATTGACCAACGGATAGCAAGTTGAAACTCAATGAAGTGACATATAGCACATTTAAAATTGAATGATCATTTGATATTGCCACTTTGCCCAATCCTTGAACTTTCCCTTTGAGTTGTCACCAAATGTAATTCTTTCTTGGCCATCTACTTCTTCATCTAGTGAGGTGAACATACAAGGATCACTGATCATATGTTGAGTGCAACCACTATCAATTACCCAATGACTTCCACCAGTCTTATAGTTCACCTACACACAAGAGATCAAGCTTGTTTAGGGACCCAAACTTGTTGAGGGCCCTTGACTTTCTCAACAAGTGACTTTGCAACACAAATTTCCATAGGCCTATTCTTGTTGAGAGGTCCTAAGAATGTGACTTTCATTTTTTCACTAGAGTCCTTTCTAAGCATGTAATGAGCATTGAAAGCAAAAAGGTCTAGCATGCTTGGGTAAGGGTTGTGGTGGTGGAGTTTGACACTCATGGGCAAAGTGACATTCTTGTCCACACTCAAAACACCTCTTTAGCTTTGGCTTTGATTTGTGTTGTTGTTGTTGTTGAGCTTGAGCCTTCTTCTCTTGATTTGCCAAATACCCAATGCCACGTCTATCCATCTTCATGATGGTGTTCATGAGTAGCTCACTTTGGAGATATTGGCCTCTTGTGAACTTGCTCAAGCTGGTCTTGAGATGTTCTTTCTCCAACTTGAGATTCTTGTTCTCTTCTTTATGTTCATCATGATTTTTCTCCATCTTGAGTCTCTTGTTCTCTTCTTTGAGCTTCTTGTTCTCTTCTTTAAGCTCATCATGATTTTTCTCCATCTTGAGTCTCTTGTTCTCTTCTTTGAGCATCTCATTCTCAAGATCTATATCATAATCATGATCAAGGTTCTCTATCACAATAGTGTTGGTGGTTGATAGATTTTCAAGATCTTTCTTGAGATTTTCATTTTCATGCTTGAGCTTGACATACTCATCATAATTGTCGGTCTCAACCACTTTCTTGCCTTTGCCACTAGATCCTTGCTCAATGCTCTCAACAATTAAGTCATCACATGATGTAGCTATATCAATCTTAACAACATGGTTAGTAGCATCATGTGGCTCATTGGATAATAACTCATGATAGACAACAAGATTATCATGATTAACCTTGAGATTTGTGTACTCTTCTTTTAGCATATTGTAGCTAGTGATGAGCTCATTATGTATCCCCTCAAGTTTATCAAGTTTTTCTTTAAGCAACTTTTTAGAGGATTTTAGCTCCTTGAGTTTGGATGACATAGTTTTATTTTCTTCTCTAAGCTCAACACTAGCCTTTTCCACTATGTCATATTTAGCTAAGAGAGAATCATTCTCATGTTCTAGCTTTTCATTTTTAGCTCTTGTCTTTCTAATAATTTTAGTATATTGGTTAAGCAACTTGACAAGATCATCATAGGAAGGTGAATCAAATTCATCATCACTATCACTATCATCATTGCTAGCATGATCATCACCACTACTATCATCATCATTTTGTACCTTCCGATCACCCTTGGCCATAAGGCATAGGTGTGTAGAGGATGACGGCGGTGGTGTCGGTGAAGATAGTGAAGAGTCAATTACAATGGCGGCCCTTTCATCATTGGATGAATAACTTGATGAATCAATATCGATGAGCCAATCATCAATGATGTATGCCTTGCCATTCTTCTTTTTCTTGTGGAAATCCTTCTTCTTGCCATCTTTCTTCTTATATGGCTTGTTTTTCTTCTTCTCATCATCATCTTCATTACTTGAATCATCTTTCTTGCCCTTGTACTTCTTCTTGTATTTATCTTTCTTTGGCCTGGGGCATTGATATGCTAGATGACCAAGTTCTCCACAATTATAGCAATCCATCTTCGAGATGGGCTTCCTTCTATTGCTAGTGAAGAATTTCTTCTTTTTGCCATCAAACTTGACGCCGTTCTTATTGAGCTTCTTAAGCATCTTGGCGGTCTTTCTCACCATGAGAGCAAGACTTGCATCATCAATTTCATCATCACTTGAGCACTCATGATCAACTCTTGCTTTTCCCTTCTTCTCTTGGCTAGCCTTGAATGCCAAGTCTTTCTTCTTGGTGGAAGAATAAGATCCATCTTGTGGTGTGATGTGCATATACATCTCATGTGCATTGATCTTTCCCAAGATTTGAGTTGGTATAGTAGTGGAAAGATCACCTTGATGAAACACGGTCACAATATGCCCATATTTGTCAATGGGGAGGACACTCAAGATCTTTCTTACAACATCAGATGGTTGCATTTGTGTAAGTCCAAGCCCATTGACTTCCTCTACCAGAACATTTAAGCGTGAGTACATCTCATTAGCACTTTATTTAGGAAGCATCTCAAATGAATTAAGCTTTTTCATGACAAGATGATAGCGTTCCTCACACTCACTCTTTGTTCCCTCATGGAGCGCACAAATGTCTGACTATAGTGCATGGGCGTCCTTGTGGTTTCGCACACGGTTAAGCACATCTTTGCAAAGGCCTCTAAAGATGGTGTTTCTAGCCTTTGCATTCCATTTCTCGTAATTAACTTCATCGCCTTGAAGGTTTGTGGGTTCCTTAGGTTTTGGGAATCCTTGTGAGGCGGCTCTAAGAATTTCAACATCTAAAGCTTCTAAATAAGCCTCCATGTAGATTTTCCAATAAGGAAAATCATCTCCCTCAAAGATAGGAGGAAGTCTATCCCCGTGAGACATCTTTCCCTAGGCGGTTAAGCCTAATTTAGTGAGCACGATTCTCTGATACCAATTGAAAGGATCAAGATGCCTAAGAGGGGGGGGGTGAATTGGGCAAATTCTAAATTCTTTGCAATAATTAAGCCCTACACTTTGCCCACTTCACCCCTTGTGCCTAGAATGTGTTTCTATTATTCTACCACACAAAAGTTTTGCACCCTAAGTTCCAATCCTACTCTAGCATGGCAATTCTAGGAATGTAAAGACTTGAAATGAATTGCTCAAAAGTAAATGCTCAAATTAAAGACAGGGAAAGGAACGCGGCGATGTTTTGCCGAGGTATTGGAGAGTCGCCACTCCCCACTAGTCCTCGTTGGAGCACCCGCGCAAGGGTGTAGCTCCCCCTTGATCTGTGCAAGGAACAAGAGCTCTCTACGGGCTGATTCTTCGATACTCTGTCGCGGTGAATCGCCCACAACCTCTCACAACTTGAGTTGGGTCATCCATAAGCTTCGCTGGATGATCACCAAACTCCCAATCACCACCAAGCCATCTAGGTGACGGCGATCACCAAGAGTAATAAGCACAAACTCTCACTTGACCACGACAAGCCTAATGAGAAGGGTGGATGCACACTTGCTACTCTCCTTGCACTAATGAGGCCTTAATCTTGGATTCTCAAATCTCAATCACCTCACTAGGCCCTTGCTCTCCTTTGCACTCTCAAGGGTGTTTCTCAGCTGAATAAATGGGCAAGAGACCTCCCTTGGATGAGTGGAGTAAGTATTTATACCCCCTCATTCAAAACATAACATTTAGAGGCTGAGTAATCACTCTGCGGGGTGACCGGATGCTCCGGTCATGGTGGCCAGACACTCCGGTCAGTTTTCCCCGCCTCTGTGTCAGAAAGAGCCGTTAAGTTCTGACCGGACTCTGACATGTGTTCGGTCAGCACTGACCAAACACGTCCAGTCATGAAAATGCTCTCTGGAACGTTATTGATGTTGATCGGACACTAACACCTAGAGTCCGGTCACTTCGCGTTTCAGCGTCCGATCAGTTACCGGATCTTGACGAGCGTCCAGTCTGCACTGACCGGACGTGTCCGATCAGGAATCTCCCTCTCTAGAACCTCTCTGGAGTTGACCGGACTCTGGCACCCAGCGTTCGGTCACTTTTCACTCAGCGTCCAGTCGCAACCAGACGGCTCTAGTTGATCAAATGAACTGACCGGACTCAACCTTCAGCTTCCGGTCACAACTAGACCAGTGTCCGGTCAGTCATTTGACCCTCCATTCACTTCCAACTCAAAATCATATGTGAATGAAGTTTGCTTCAATTGATCTTAGGGCTACTCCGGAGCTACCTAGTGCTAGATTTGACAAGTGTGCACCACACATAACCCACTAGACTCACCTAGGTCAAGCTACTAGTCCATACCCCCTTAATAGTACAGCCAAAGGAAAAACAAAGTCCTAAACTACTCTTAGTGTCTCTTCTACACTAAATGACACTTAGAACTAGTCCATCCTTAACCTTGTCGTCCATCCTTTGAAAACTGAAACAATTTCCATCATAGGGGCATGACAACCATGATTTCCCAATCAATTGCTATTACCATGACCTAACTTAAATTGCCTCTGCAAAACACATGTTAGTCATAGTAATCTTGTATTGTCATTAATCACCGAAACTCAACTAGGGGCCTAGATGCTTTCACATTGAAAGGATCGAATAGCCCAAGAGGAGGAGGATTGGGCTTTAAAATTTAAATAGCAAAACCTTAGCCTATGCAAGTACCACTTCACCCACATATACAGTGGCACCTAAGACTAAAAAGATCACACCAATGAGTCCTTAGGATCATCATACTATGTCCTTAGCAAGGTCCACTCTAATATTACTGTCCTTAGGCGTGGGGAAGGCAAATCTATCACTTAGCATACTATAACATATAATTCTAGTTATGACACCATTGAATTTGCACACACAAAAATAAAAGCACAAAACTAGGATGAAGAAGTAATGCAACAAAGTAAAATAGGCAAAGAGACAACTAGATTTTTTCCCATGGTATCGGGTTGTTACCACAACACCCCATTCCAAGTTGGAGGACCAAAGAGTCACAAACACTCTGTTTAGCTTACTTGAGTCATGAAGTCTCAAGTACTCACTAGTGAATACTCATTCTCCACATCGGAATGGTGGGTTCCAAACTATGAACACCAATATGAGACTCCCAACAAAAAGTCCTTCATCGGGAAGCTTACCTAGCCCTCTACCGGGCCGTCTATATCCACTAGCAAACACCAAGAGTAACAAATAACAACACCATGACAAAAACTAAGCCAAGAACACCGCATGCACACAATGCACACTCTCCCAATTGGTGATCTTAACTTGGATGGCTCTCACACACTTCACAAAAGCCCCTCTATATGTGTCTCATAGCTATGGTGAAAGAGAAGCTCCAAATGAGCTAGGGAAGGCAAGCCACATATATAGGGTGTGAAGCCCCTGCTAGCTATTGGAGTAAAGTCTATAAGACACATCACTAGATGATCTGCCAGGCACCATGGAGTCACACTGGATCATACAATGATCCTATATAGGCTAGTTTTCCAACGATCAAAAGGGAGTATACCGGAATATGCCTCACCAACCATGAAGTCAGCACCGGATCATACAATGCATTCTAGAGACTTGGCTAATTTGACACATAGTTGTGGCACATTATCACTGGATGATCCACCGGGCACCATGAATTCTCCACCGGATCATAAGGTGCTCACTAGTAACTTCCCCACTTGACACAAATTCAAGTTTGGGCCTCGATATATGATCTACTGAGGTGTATTTAAATAACCAATGGATCTATGGTGAACACCAGTGGTCTGCCCACTTGACGCACAGTCAAAGCTAGGCCATCACTCTAGAACACTTAGAACCCTAGAAGCAAGGAGAAGAAGAGTAAAGGAAGTCGAATGAGACAAGGAGAAGTGTTGGAGGAAATCCCAAGCACCACCATCACCTCAGGCTATCACCATTGTTATGGGAGAGCAAGAAGTGCTTTCATCCCCTTGCATTGTTAGCGAAGAAATATGGGAACAAGTCATCCATCAAGATCGATTTCCACAACCACATCATGCTTGAAGTAGAGGAATCTCACCTCAAATCCTTCGTGCACCCTTTACAGTTATCTTACACTTCATAAAATCACCATAGATGACATGGAGCTTCACCTAGGCACCATATTTACAATGCACCTAGGTTGATTAAATCTAAAGGACCTTAGAGCATCTCCAACACGGCCCTAAATAGGGCACCTACTCTACCTTTTGGGGCTAGAGCAAAAAAACTTAATCTCAGCACCGACTCGAGCCACTACTTTATGGAGCCCCCAAAACCTCCTCACTTGGCCCTAGGGATGGATATCATGCCAGCTCGGCTCATTATGGCTCGGCTTATTATAGCTCAGCTTGTTATAGCTCGACTTATTATACAAATGAGACAGAAGGCTAGCTTGGCTCGGCTCATTAGAGAGCTCGAGCTAGCTTGTTTGGCTCATGAGCCAAAAGACAAAAACACAGTACATAGAGATTATAATAACAAGTCTGCAACAAACACAAAATATGCATACTAAAAATGAAATAAACAATGTACGTATGAATTTTACAATGGTGTCCCTGGTTCTCTTCTCCCTTGTAGCCTATTACATATATGTAGACAACACATCTCTAGCACCTCATCCTTATCCTCCATGAACACTCATCGCAGCTTGAGATGGGAAGGAGAGAAGGAGATGTTGGCAAGTTGTGTGTGGTCTTGTGGAAACCGGAGATGGAGAGGAGAGGAATCTAAACTGGAGGGGCAGAGGACTCATCTCACGGTGAGGTGAAATGACAACAGTGAGGTGATCCCTAGCCATGAATCCCTGATTCACGTGTACGCATGCACGAGAGAGAGAGAGAGAGAGAGAGGCAGATGGCAGCGGCTTGTGAGGGGAAAGAACTACGACCATTATCGCAATGTCGTGTGAATGTAATTGCTGTGGGGGTGGGCTAGTGGTGCCATGGGGGTGTATTGGTCTAGGGTTTTAGTGTTTTATCATGTTGGGCCATGGATTAAGGGATATATGGACTGATTAAAGTTGCTGTCATGTTACTTAGCTTGGCTCATTTTGGCTCACGAGTGGCTCAGTCTATTTGAACAGAGATCCCTGTCGTCGCGCCCCCATAGCTTAGTCGATTGGAATGACGATGTTTATAGACAAATGACGAGTGAGTCCCATATTCCAATGGCTACTGGAATGGAGTTGAGGGTCCTGATTTGAAGGTTCCTATTGGAGTATATGCAAAAAAACAAACCCTCAAAAGTAAGAGGAGCCCTCAAATCAAAAGTTGGGGCCTTGATGTAAGGGCTCCTGCTAGAGTTGCATCTGTTATAGCAAGTCTTGAGCACCACCTGCTAGATAGATCACTTACTATATATATGGGATTGGTAAGCCTAGTATTATGCTTGGCCATGTAACACCATGGGTTAGGTGCGATTTGGTACGTATAGTAGCTAGAAAGCTAGTATCTTGGTACATCTCAATTTTGTTTATCGGGTGACTTTGCCTAGGATGAGAGATGTTGAGGTGATGAGTTACCTCTTATAGAACCATGGGTTGTATGGGCAATGCCCCATCCCTTGGTCGGTAAAACTTGTACCCCTCTACAAAATTTGGCTTGTCTTGATCATTTCGAAATGTTGTGCTCTTAGTTATCAGCACATTCATGGCTTCTAGCTTTGGAGTAATTGTTGAGATGAAAGTACTTGTGGAAGATCCAGCTCCACCTTATTCTAATGTTCATGCTTCTACTATTCCACTTGCT
Source organism: Miscanthus floridulus (assembly GCF_019320115.1). NCBI lineage: Eukaryota > Viridiplantae > Streptophyta > Magnoliopsida > Poales > Poaceae > Miscanthus > Miscanthus floridulus. The sequence continues at coordinate 45,333,089 of NC_089589.1, forward strand.
ATGCCTAGATGTAGATGTTAGATAATGTTTCTTTATGCACAAATGCTTTTATGTAAAACTTTATACCTTGCTAAGTCCTATGGAATACAGTTATGTACTCATAGTGCTACACTTAAGTTTTGCAGGTGAGGTGGTCTCGCCCTATGGTTTTTTACACATGAGAGTCATATGTAGCTCATGGATGTTGGATGGTCCATGAGTTGTATCTCTAAAACTATTGTATAATTACACTTCTATTGTAACACTTGAGTTTGTGAACTTAATGATGATAGCAACTGATGTTATAACTTAACTAACTTTCATGATTAAGTAAAACTTTTCTGTGAGCTATGTATTCTCTAGCAATGGATCCTAGTTTTGTGTGTAGTGGATAGCACAAATGATGCAAATCTAGGAACAATTATATTATTAGTCACGTTAAACCAAGCAATTAATCAAAGGGTGACAATTTGGTTTAACGTGACTATGGAGGGTTCTCGTAGGACTCATAAGCAGCTTCAAAGCCAAAATCTACCACCAATGAGGACCTTCCCTTCCTCAAGGGTTTCTTGATCCAACAAGCACATCCAACGTACTCTCAAGCAAAGCATGCCATGGATCTAAGAGTGTGTTTGGTTGAGTTATGGCTTCTGAAAAACCTACTCACTACCAAAATGGTGGAATTCTCCTAGTGTTTTTAAGTAGTATTAAAATACTATCACTAGTCATAGCACTAGGGAATCCCACTAGGAGACATTTAGTAGGGAAAGTTTATACTAAATATTGAATGCTAAAACACTCGGAGAAGTCCACCTCACTAGGAGAATTAGAAAATTCTAGTTGTGACTATAGGCTGTCAAGAAGCTGTTGTGGGTTGTGATAAACCTAAAATTTATTTGGTTAAACAACTATGGATTTTAGAAAAAATGTTATTAGAGGTCCCACATGTCATTCATGACCCCCACATGTCAATCTCTTCTCTCTCCAATGTCTTATCTAGTGTGGTCTCGTCCATCATCTCTCTAGGATGAGGTTGCCACCACCGCCTCATCCCCCATGCTACACGCTAGGTCGTAGCTCAACCAGTGGTCCATGCATGAGCACTGTGGTTGCATCGCCATCTAGAGCTGGACCGCCGGGGCGCTCCTCGGCCTTGGCACCACGCATCGGTGACCAAGTCACTACAACCCAAGGATGCTGCGGTGGCGGTGGAGGATGTTGAGGACAACAACATGTGCCTGGCTAGGAGGGAGCTCTAGCCGCTAGTGTGCAACATCGAGGGAGGGGGTGGCCGACCAGGTGGAGGGTTCTAGCCGTCGGTATTATTGGAGCTGACGAAGGAGGAGGGTCCATGGCTGTCGGTCTTGGAGCTAAGGGAGCACCGCCATTGGCCTTGAGGGAGCACGAGGGAGCACCACTAATGGCCCTTGTTTCTCACATGGATGGAGGAGGGATCATAAAAAATGAACCAGTAAGCATCATAACCAGTGGCCGATGGGTAGTTTTCACAAAAAATTGCCATGCCACAGCCACCGGAAGTAGGTCCCTGGGTGTTGTGAAATTTGTACTAGGGAAAAGCTGCTTTCTTTATATAACTTGGGAGAAAGCAGGTCCCTTTGGTTGTATTTTGGCTTTTTAGAAGCAAAAGCATCTCCAAAAACCCCACCAATGGCACTCTAAATCTCGTTATTATTGCTTAAGAGTCAAAGAGGGTAATGCTTCTAACTCGATCCATGACTGTGTTTACTTACAACTAGTGAGCTACAAAAGATTGATATGGTGACTTCTAGCTATGACGAGGTTCACTAGGACTACTTTGTTCGTTCTTGAAAAGGGCATTGTCGTGGGGTCGAAACTGTGACAAGCATTGTTGTTCATGGTAGTGTCAGAGTGCGTGTCTCTAGTGGCTCAGGTGTACTCAAGAACATAAGAATCATAGAGGGGACACAACGGTTTATCTTGGTTCAGGCTAATTGGTGCCCTATGTCCAGTAGCTGATGATCCTTATACTCAAGAGCATCCAAAATCTGGTGGAGTTACAACAGAGTGTAAGGGAGGAAGAGAGATTTGGTAGGGGATCTCTTGGTGCTAATCCTAGGTTTGCCTCACCATCGGTGGAGCCTTCCCCCTCGTCGGAGAGGAGGAAGACAATGGGTGCGGTGGAGGAGCTCTCAGTGCCCCTCTCTGGGTTGACCTACTCTCAGTGTAGAGCTCGAGTGGAACGATGAGGACTCGAATGATCTGACTCGGATCAACCTCCCCCTCTTAGGATCTGACCTTCCCCATATATATATCGAGGTAGGTCAGGTACATGGTGGTTTGGGGGAGTTATGCCTATGGTCTACATGCGCCGGAGTCTAGGAGGGTCTTGCAGCGGCGTCATGTGGACCGTGGCGATGTCGTGGAGCCAAAGAAGCTCTAGGCATCATTCGACTGCTCTGTTCTAAAATGCTGAGTGTCAAGCTGTGTCAGCTTGGACCGGTCTCCACCAGGTGCACCTTTTGTAGGCTTCTTTGGAGAGAGAGAGAGAGAGAGAGGCAGATGGCAGCGGCTTGTGAGGGGAAAGAACTACGACCATTATCGCAATGTCGTGTGAATGTAATTGCTGTGGGGGTGGGCTAGTGGTGCCATGGGGGTGTATTGGTCTAGGGTTTTAGTGTTTTATCATGTTGGGCCATGGATTAAGGGATATATGGACTGATTAAAGTTGCTGTCATGTTACTTAGCTTGGCTCATTTTGGCTCACGAGTGGCTCAGTCTATTTGAACAGAGATCCCTGTCGTCGCGCCCCCATAGCTTAGTCGATTGGAATGACGATGTTTATAGACAAATGACGAGTGAGTCCCATATTCCAATGGCTACTGGAATGGAGTTGAGGGTCCTGATTTGAAGGTTCCTATTGGAGTATATGCAAAAAAACAAACCCTCAAAAGTAAGAGGAGCCCTCAAATCAAAAGTTGGGGCCTTGATGTAAGGGCTCCTGCTAGAGTTGCATCTGTTATAGCAAGTCTTGAGCACCACCTGCTAGATAGATCACTTACTATATATATGGGATTGGTAAGCCTAGTATTATGCTTGGCCATGTAACACCATGGGTTAGGTGCGATTTGGTACGTATAGTAGCTAGAAAGCTAGTATCTTGGTACATCTCAATTTTGTTTATCGGGTGACTTTGCCTAGGATGAGAGATGTTGAGGTGATGAGTTACCTCTTATAGAACCATGGGTTGTATGGGCAATGCCCCATCCCTTGGTCGGTAAAACTTGTACCCCTCTACAAAATTTGGCTTGTCTTGATCATTTCGAAATGTTGTGCTCTTAGTTATCAGCACATTCATGGCTTCTAGCTTTGGAGTAATTGTTGAGATGAAAGTACTTGTGGAAGATCCAGCTCCACCTTATTCTAATGTTCATGCTTCTACTATTCCACTTGCTATGCCTAGATGTAGATGTTAGATAATGTTTCTTTATGCACAAATGCTTTTATGTAAAACTTTATACCTTGCTAAGTCCTATGGAATACAGTTATGTACTCATAGTGCTACACTTAAGTTTTGCAGGTGAGGTGGTCTCGCCCTATGGTTTTTTACACATGAGAGTCATATGTAGCTCATGGATGTTGGATGGTCCATGAGTTGTATCTCTAAAACTATTGTATAATTACACTTCTATTGTAACACTTGAGTTTGTGAACTTAATGATGATAGCAACTGATGTTATAACTTAACTAACTTTCATGATTAAGTAAAACTTTTCTGTGAGCTATGTATTCTCTAGCAATGGATCCTAGTTTTGTGTGTAGTGGATAGCACAAATGATGCAAATCTAGGAACAATTATATTATTAGTCACGTTAAACCAAGCAATTAATCAAAGGGTGACAATTTGGTTTAACGTGACTATGGAGGGTTCTCGTAGGACTCATAAGCAGCTTCAAAGCCAAAATCTACCACCAATGAGGACCTTCCCTTCCTCAAGGGTTTCTTGATCCAACAAGCACATCCAACGTACTCTCAAGCAAAGCATGCCATGGATCTAAGAGTGTGTTTGGTTGAGTTATGGCTTCTGAAAAACCTACTCACTACCAAAATGGTGGAATTCTCCTAGTGTTTTTAAGTAGTATTAAAATACTATCACTAGTCATAGCACTAGGGAATCCCACTAGGAGACATTTAGTAGGGAAAGTTTATACTAAATATTGAATGCTAAAACACTCGGAGAAGTCCACCTCACTAGGAGAATTAGAAAATTCTAGTTGTGACTATAGGCTGTCAAGAAGCTGTTGTGGGTTGTGATAAACCTAAAATTTATTTGGTTAAACAACTATGGATTTTAGAAAAAATGTTATTAGAGGTCCCACATGTCATTCATGACCCCCACATGTCAATCTCTTCTCTCTCCAATGTCTTATCTAGTGTGGTCTCGTCCATCATCTCTCTAGGATGAGGTTGCCACCACCGCCTCATCCCCCATGCTACACGCTAGGTCGTAGCTCAACCAGTGGTCCATGCATGAGCACTGTGGTTGCATCGCCATCTAGAGCTGGACCGCCGGGGCGCTCCTCGGCCTTGGCACCACGCATCGGTGACCAAGTCACTACAACCCAAGGATGCTGCGGTGGCGGTGGAGGATGTTGAGGACAACAACATGTGCCTGGCTAGGAGGGAGCTCTAGCCGCTAGTGTGCAACATCGAGGGAGGGGGTGGCCGACCAGGTGGAGGGTTCTAGCCGTCGGTATTATTGGAGCTGACGAAGGAGGAGGGTCCATGGCTGTCGGTCTTGGAGCTAAGGGAGCACCGCCATTGGCCTTGAGGGAGCACGAGGGAGCACCACTAATGGCCCTTGTTTCTCACATGGATGGAGGAGGGATCATAAAAAATGAACCAGTAAGCATCATAACCAGTGGCCGATGGGTAGTTTTCACAAAAAATTGCCATGCCACAGCCACCGGAAGTAGGTCCCTGGGTGTTGTGAAATTTGTACTAGGGAAAAGCTGCTTTCTTTATATAACTTGGGAGAAAGCAGGTCCCTTTGGTTGTATTTTGGCTTTTTAGAAGCAAAAGCATCTCCAAAAACCCCACCAATGGCACTCTAAATCTCGTTATTATTGCTTAAGAGTCAAAGAGGGTAATGCTTCTAACTCGATCCATGACTGTGTTTACTTACAACTAGTGAGCTACAAAAGATTGATATGGTGACTTCTAGCTATGACGAGGTTCACTAGGACTACTTTGTTCGTTCTTGAAAAGGGCATTGTCGTGGGGTCGAAACTGTGACAAGCATTGTTGTTCATGGTAGTGTCAGAGTGCGTGTCTCTAGTGGCTCAGGTGTACTCAAGAACATAAGAATCATAGAGGGGACACAACGGTTTATCTTGGTTCAGGCTAATTGGTGCCCTATGTCCAGTAGCTGATGATCCTTATACTCAAGAGCATCCAAAATCTGGTGGAGTTACAACAGAGTGTAAGGGAGGAAGAGAGATTTGGTAGGGGATCTCTTGGTGCTAATCCTAGGTTTGCCTCACCATCGGTGGAGCCTTCCCCCTCGTCGGAGAGGAGGAAGACAATGGGTGCGGTGGAGGAGCTCTCAGTGCCCCTCTCTGGGTTGACCTACTCTCAGTGTAGAGCTCGAGTGGAACGATGAGGACTCGAATGATCTGACTCGGATCAACCTCCCCCTCTTAGGATCTGACCTTCCCCATATATATATCGAGGTAGGTCAGGTACATGGTGGTTTGGGGGAGTTATGCCTATGGTCTACATGCGCCGGAGTCTAGGAGGGTCTTGCAGCGGCGTCATGTGGACCGTGGCGATGTCGTGGAGCCAAAGAAGCTCTAGGCATCATTCGACTGCTCTGTTCTAAAATGCTGAGTGTCAAGCTGTGTCAGCTTGGACCGGTCTCCACCAGGTGCACCTTTTGTAGGCTTCTTTGTGGCGAAGGAGGCCATCTGGAGGGTGTGACGTGCGGGCCTAGAAGCCCCCGAGCCCCTGAAGCTAGTGGAGGAGTTTATGTTCTTGTGTCATGCCCTATGCATGACCCTATTAGAGGAGCGGTTTATAGAGCCACGCCCATGGGGTAACACCGGGGAGCTCGAGGGTGTACCTTCTCGTGCCTGGGCCTTGGCCGGTGCCGAAGGCTGGTAGGGAGCCAAGGATCTGTTTTAGGCTTTCATCGATCAGGAGCCTAAGGCTCGGGTGAGCCCCGAGCAAAGGCGACGGACATGCTCGAGCTTGGCCTAGTTCCTTTGCCTAAGGGTACGCGGAGCGTACCTGAGGGATATAGCCCTCGAGCCCTCGGGCGATCCTAGAAGGGCCTATTGGGGTGTGTCTCGCTTGAGAACCCTTGATCCTGAGGCTTAACATACCCCTATGTTAGGATCTCATCACGAGCCCCGAGCCCTTTGTGGCCTCACTTGGCTAGATTCATGATGACGATGAAGGGCTGAATTCAATCTTCTAGTGACCGAGCTAGCCATGGTGGGTATTACTTCAGCTGACAATAGTGCGATGCCCTTCGTAGGGCTTCTCTCAAGTGTGATGGGGGTGCTCGGCTATCGGCTATTACGTAAGTCTGAGGCCCGAACGAGGGTCTAGCAAACTCGAATGGGAGTTGTCGACCTTGGGCCCAGAGGCACCCTCCTTTCCAATCTAGGCCTACTATGGGTTGGGTGATCGAGAGTGTCTGGGCTCTAACTCGGGGCCACCTGATCACCCGACACACCATGCCCTTCTGGGGGCTTTGGTAGTAGGCCCTAATCCTCTCGAGCTGACCTTAGCAATCACAGGTTGGGGAGCGAGGAGCGCGCCAAGCTCAGAAGAGGCCCTCGATGGGCCCACCATTCAACGGCTCTTGACCCAACTTCAGGGAGTTGGTTGGTTTTGGGGGTGTGCCGCTTGGGCGCCCGTCGATCGGGGGGCTGGGTTTCTCCACCTAGGGAGTTGGTGTAGCCCCCGAGGGCATCGTGGGGCCTCCTTGCTAGCAGGGGAGGTGATTTCTGAACGCACCCCTCCCTCTGATGTCCTGCTCAGGTGGTTGATGGTGCTAGGGCTGCTACGCTTGCCCAGGGAGTTATGGCGGGCACTCCCATGCCATCCCACTTCATCTAGGAGATGGGACGTCAGTCCACGTATAGCAGATCTAGAGGAGGAGGGGCCATGGCACTTGGTGTGCGTGGATCTAGGCCATTGATGGCAGCTAGTGGGCCCAAGGGGAGTTTGATCCCCTTAAGTCCCATGAGAAGACATGTGCGGAGTGGCAGCGTGCTTGGTGGAAAGTGGAGCAGGGACTCCGCCTTTACTGTATAGCCTCCATCATGCAACAGCCAAGGCATGTTGTGGGGATTGAAGGGGTGCTTGGACAGTGCTTTAGTCGCCGATGGCTGATCGAAGAGCTCGGAGCCACTCACAGTGCATCGGCTAGGGCTATAAAGGGGAGCCCCCGGGGGCACGGCGCCTCTATCCCATCTCTAGCTTCCTCTCTTCTTAGTCTCAGATCCAACCCCTGGAGGTCATGGCAATGATCAAGTGCGACATCGCTCCCACAAGAGTTTAAGGATCCCAGCGAAGGGAAGTCAATGACATAGCGTGGAGGAGGATGCAGAACCATGGCGCTATGCGGGAGGTTGGCGCCCCTAGTGTAGCCGGTGGCTCGGGCGGTCGTGGTCTTCCCCTCGAGCGCTGCCAGTGCCGATGCTTCCCCTACGCTGAGGCCCACTAAGTCCCTATCTCACTGTCCTTCCCTAGAAAATGGAAGGATCCTAGCGACGTGGGTCACCCGGGGTCCTTCTGTTTTATTAGTGGGAGAGCTAGCGGTCCAGGGACTTGCCGGGTCTTTGTGCCGGCGATCTCAGCAAGGAGCTCCTGGCTCGGCGTGGGGGTCGGCCAGTGTGAAGATGCAAGGAGGGAGGTGGGGGTGAATCAAAGGCACCCCTGGTGCTCTGTCTCTCGGTCGTGCCTCTGACCTTGGTGTGCTCCCGACCACCAGTGGGGTGAGGGCTGGCATGGCCCTCACTGCGCCGTTGTAGTTGTTTTTTCCACTGTATATTGTAATTGGGTTGTTCTCAATTATTAATGAAACTACTTTTGTTCGTAATCTCATTGCTCATGAGTTGTGCTCGAAGACTTAGGTCCCTCATTGGGATGGGGCTGTTACGACAATGGCCTCGATGGCCAAGATTGCCATGCCCATGCTACTAGCAGGTAAGGCCATGAGAACCCTAGGTTTATGGCCATTCCATGCCCTGGTCATGTCCCCCATAGCAGAGATCCTCAGCTTCCCGATTGAGCCACTCGTATAGTTCCCAAGCCCATCGTTTGGTGCTCAGGGGCTCGCTGCCTGCCTCAGTGGGTCACCATGAGCGACTCAAGGTCGGTACTCGGACATCATTCAACAGGCAGTCGGTTCCACTTCTGAGCGCATGGACAAGGCCTCGTGTGCCCACCCATGAATGTCCCTCGCACTTTAGGTGCTTCAGGTGGCCTTGAAGCCCGATGGGCCAACCTTGAGACCCTCATTCTAGGGGGCCCCGTGCCCTCATGTGGCTAGGAGACGTGCTTCGTTGAAGGATCTGGAGACAAAGAGATAGCTACAAACAAAACAAAATGGAAACAAGAGAAGGGAGATGACATAGTTGGTAACGCGATAGTCAGGATTGTTCAATTAGTGCTTGCCAATCCTTCGCCCAGTTCCCTCGTTGCCCAGTTTGTTCCATCTGTCCTGACCCTGCTCACTTGAGGGCCTTCGGTTGCAGCCTTCCTTCAGAAATGAGCAACATGTGATAAGTTAGTTGTTCCTTCGAAGTAGCCGAGCATCCACCAAGGTTGCTTTGGAAGAGGGAAATAGTAACGAGATAAGGAGAATGAAAAGGCTGGGAGAACAAGACTTATCTTTGTTTTTATTGTTGGAGAGGTGTGCCAGCAAAAGAGGTTGGCGGGCGTGTCTTAGCTACTAGACGGATGGCTCAGTAGTGGCCTTCCCTCATGGGGAAAGGTCAGAACTCACCTCAATCGGGTCAGCCCCTTCTGGGGGGGCCGAGCGCCTGGATAGAGGGGCCAACCATGCCATTGCTGTCGCTAGTTGCGTTGGGTGCCTCGCTAGTGCTCGGTTGGTTGAGCGTCGCCATCGCCTTGACTCCTTTGGCCCTTCACCAGTGCCCTTCCTGTGTCCTGGTCAGAGTCGGTGGGACCATAGGGGGCGGATAGTGTGGCCACTTGGGCGATGCAGTCTTGCTCGCAGTAGTAGGCTTGCTCGAAGCTGCCCTCGATGATGATGACCCCATTAGGTCCGGGCATCTTCAACTTTAAGTAGGTGTAGTTGGAGATGGCCGTTAACTTGGCGAAGCATGGCCGAGCGAGGAGAGCATGATAGATGCTGGGGAAGTCCACCACCTCGAAGGTGAGCGGCTCCTTCTGGAAGTTGTCCGGTTGGCCAAAGGTGACATTGAGCTGGATGCGCCTAAGGGGTGCAGTCTCCTTCCTCGGGATGATCCCATAGAATGGCACCTTGCTAGGACACAGGCTGCTCCATGGGGTGCCCATCTGAAAGGTCCTTGTTTGGTTTTGGTAATTAAGTGACAACTTAGGTGGACTAATTGTGTTTATGTGAGATACACAGGTGATTAGTCCATAGGTACATGTGTGTGAGCAACATATGCCATGAAGGTGAAAATGGCTTGGAGATGTTGCAAAGCTCACACATGTGATGATGAAGGAGCTTAAATGCACATGAGACATGACATTGAGTCATGTGATCAAGGTGGAGAAGATCAAGACAAGACTTGGCTTGATGGACCGGTTGCAAGCGTGAAGGGCAAGTCGAAGGCTTTGGAGTGATGGACCATGTGGCGGTGAAGCTTGAGCAAGACTTGGCACCGATGGACGATGGCAACGGTGAAGAGCAAGTGAAGTCAAGATCGATGAACCAATATGATCATGTGATGATATGAAGTGGATCATATCATTGTTGATCGTGTTGGTGCATGTGTTGCATCGACATTGAAGGAGATGGAATGGAATGCGCAAGGCAAAGGTATAACCTAGGGCATTTCATTTCACCGGTCATAGGTGTGTAGAGAAGTTTATGACCGAGTTTAGGATAGATGGCCGTACTATCAAGAGGGGCAAACTTGTTTGCATATCGGTCATCTAGTGCCACTCGAGTGATCTAACTTTGCATTGTCGCTAGGATCGAGTGGCGTGGCAAGTTGAGTGGCTAACATCCTTTGGGAAATGATTGTGAAAATGCTAACACACATACACATGGTGGTGTACACTTGGTGGTGTTGGCACATTTATAAAGGATTCGGCGCTTTCGAGAAAATGGAATGCCTATTTTCTATTGCGCTGGATGCAAATTCTTGTGGTTAGCACATTGGTGCAAGGGTGAAGAAGTTAGAAGTGAAAACGAGTTGGTTGCGAAGATGCCGACGTCGGTCAACTGACCGGACGCTGGATCTGAATGCACCGGACGCTGGAAGGCTGCATCCGGTCAGGCTGATGTACGGTGACGCAGTAGCTGGAGTGTGACCGGACGCTGGCTGCGTCCGATCGCGTTCGACCGGACGCGTCCGGTCATGCTCGGGAGCTTACTAGAAACGACCGGACGCTGAGGGTCCAGTGTCCGGTCAGTTGAAGCTGGAGCGTCTGGTCAGGTCAAGTGACCATTGGAACCAGGACACGTTGTCGTCTGTGAGCGACCGGACGCTGAGGTCCAGCGTCCGGTCAACACGACCGGAGCGTCCGGTCAGCCCGACCGTTGCCCAGTGAAGGGGTAACGGCTAGTTTAGCCCTTGGGGCTATAAATAGAAGTGGCCTTCGGCCATGGCTAGTTATGGAGCACCTTGGGGGACTTTGTGTCCTTGCTTGAGAGTGCTTAGGAGCCCTCCATCACACACATACTTGATAGTGATCATTCGATTGTGTGAGTGAGCGATTCTAGTGCGATTGCATCGTGAGGTTGCATCGAGTGGCACTAGGTGATCGAGTTGCAAGCCGGTGGTGCTTGTTACTCTTGGAGGTTGCCACCTCCTAGATGGCTTGGTGGTGGTCTCCATCGAAGCGCGCAAGAAGCTTGTGCGGCGCTCCGGAGAAGTGCTTGTGAGGGGCATTGTGCTCGCCCCGCGGGAGCCGCGAAGAGCAACTTTAGTAAAAGCGTGTCATTGAGCTACCCTCACTCAAGGGGTTGGTTCTTGCGGCGCCCGACGTGCGGGCTTAGCGGGTGATGCTAATTAGCCGCCGAACCACCAAGTGAGCGGTCGACACAACGGGGACTAGCGTGTTGGCAAACACGTGAACCTCGGGAGAAAAATCATCGTGTCAACCTTATTCTTCCCATTGGTTTGCATCCCCGTTACACAAGCTTGCAATTACTTTTATACATATTAAGCTTGTGTAGTTGCTCTTGTAATTAGATAGCTTGTGTAGCTTGCTAATTACCTTCTTGCTTGTGTAGCATAGAAGTAGCTCCCTTGCGTGGCTAATTTGGTTTTAGTAACCTTGTTAGTCACATTGCTTAGTTTGTGTAGCTAAGTATTTGCGCTCTCTAATTAGGCATTGGTTGCCTTGTTATTGAGCATTGCTAGTGAGCATCGTTAGCTTTGTGCTTTTGCTTACTAGCATGTGTAGGAGCTTCCTTGTTGCTTAAAGTACTAGTGGCATAGGTTTGTGTAACCTTGCTCCTAGAATTGTTTAGGAGAGCTCTAACTAGCTCGGCACCTTTGTTGCATAATTGTTATCTTTGCAAGGTGCTAGTGAATATATATAGTGGGGTATAGTCTTGGCTAGACCGATAGTTTTAATTCCACATTTGTATCGGTTAGCCGACGCGATTAATTTTAGAAAAGACTATTCACCCCCCCTCTAGTCGCCATCTCGACCCTTCACCATCCTATCAAGGCTGCTGGCAAAGAGCATGTTGAGGCTGTTGCCTCCCTCCATCAGCACCTTGGAGAGGCATGTGGTGTCCATGATCAGGCTAACCACGAGCGGGTAGCGCCCTGGATGAGGAACATGGTTAGGGTGATCCCCCTAGTCAAAGGTGATGGCCATCTGCGACAACCGGAGCCATGTTGGGGCAACAAGGGTGTGGACGCCGTTCACCTCCTGCTTGCTAATGCGGCATTGCCGGTAGGACTCGTACACCTGGGAGCCCCTGAAGTTCATGAGGCATCACTCAGCCTCGAGGAACTTGGTGTCCTCCTCCTAGGCACTATTAGCTAGCTCATCGGCCTTTGGGGTAGGCTTCTGGGCCTTGCCTTGTTGGCCGAGGGTGCTACGGATGAAGCCCTTGATGGTGGCGTAGTCCTTGAGGAGGTGCTCTTTCCCCTATGGAATGGGCAGGGGGCCTTGAGCGCCTTCTTGAAGTGCTCAAGGCACACACCCCGCCCTTGTGGTTGAGGCCTAGCGGCATGGTCGGCTATGGCCACCATCTCCTCCCAGCGACGCTTCCTATCCCTGGCCCTCCTGTCCTAGCAACACTGGGTCGAGGTAGGGTCATCGCCACTGTCTCCACCGCTAAGGAGGCCGGTGGCTTTGGCTTTGCCACTAAAATTGGCCTAGATGGCCTCTTCACCCATGGTGTACTTGGTAGCAACATCTTGGAGCTCTCGCATCGTGCGCGCGGTCTTGTGGCCAAGCGCGTGGGCGAGTGCCTCACACGTTGTGCCACAGGTGAAGGCATTAATCATGTCGACGTCAGTGATGTTGGGGAGCTCATTGCACTTCTTGGAGAAGCGCTGGATGTACTCCTAGAGGATCTCATTGGTCCTCTACTTGCAATTGTGCAGGCCCCATGAGTTTCCAGGTCAGGTGTACATACCTTGGAAATGACCAACGAACAAGGAGCAGAGATCGCCCTAGTAGTCGATGCTGCCAGGATCAAGCTGCTCGAGCCAAGCTCTTATCGAGCTCGATAGAAGCAGAGGAAGGTACTACATGGTGAAATCATTGTCCGACCACTCGGACCTCATGATGAGGAGGTAGTCCTCAAGCCAGTGGTCTGGGCTGGTCTTGCTGTCGTACTTGGAGATGTGTATCGACGACCGAAAGCGCCTGGGGTAGGAAGCCGCCCGAATCCTGGCCCCGAACGCCAGGGGGTGAAGTGATCCTAGGCGGAGCCTCCGTCCCACCGCTCGAGAGTGTGGGACTGTGCCTGAGTGTGGTGTCTGGCCTCGATGGTGTCGCGTATGTCGCGGTCGTCGCCGATCCGGTTGAGTGCGGGCAGACGGCAAGGGGAAGGCTCATGCCTTCGTTCCTGCCAGGGCTTGGCACCCCTTGTCCATGGATAGTCGGAGCTGCTACCAGAGTGCCGCCGCTGCTTCCTCCCACCAGTGGGGCTTACGTGTCGGAGCGGTCCCCATTGATGGTGGCTGTCGACTGGGATGGCCTAGAGGGTGCGGCGTGGCACCGTGAGGCCGAACTCTTGGCCTTTTGCTCGAGGGTGATGCGAAGCAGCCGCCTTTGCCTTGTGTAGCCACTCGTTGGCCTTCAAGTCTGGAGTGTTGGAGATGTCCTCCAGATGGCAGGCGGCGGCCACCAGATCCACCTGTCGAGCCTGCAGGCGAGCCATGTTCTCATAAAGGTAGTTCATGCGGCTATGGCGACTAGTCCGATGGCGTGAGCTTAGGAGCCTACTTGGCGGCGCCCTCACCATCGATGTGGAAGCACATGTGAGACAGGGCGTAGCAGTTGATGTCGTCGGAGTCATACTCTAGGCTGTTCCCCAAGAGGACCTCGAGGAAGCTACGCAGCGAGGGACGTCGGTCCCCGCCACGCTAGAGAGGATGGTGCTTCGTGGCGCCTCACGGCTGACGAGGTGCTCTAGCTCTAGCTCCAGCTGGAAGCACACCGCCGTATTCTAGATCCCGAAGGGCAGGTCTAGGAGGTAGTACAAGAAGCGCTAAGGCGGTGGGAGCACCTCGCCAGTGGTGATCTGGTGATGGACATTGGCCAACATGTAAAATATCTAGCATCGGTTCGACACAATGGGGTTTGGGTCCAGACCGCGCCGGATCTGCCTAGCCACAACCTCGAGATCTCCCAAGAGGCCTGACAGAGTGGCGGCGCCATGGGCTTGTTGATCGGGTGAAGCTCGCTGTAGCAGTCGGTGGCATAGGCTAGGCTCCCAAAGTTGAGGACCTAGCCCAGAGCGAAGGCGTCGGCCGTGATGAAGAGCTCGCCGAGGAAGCGGACGCCGTCGTCTGGGGTAGCGCCGCTTGCTCCAGCGATGAGGCGGGTGGCTCCGGCCACAGCAGAGCCTGAATCACACTTGATGCGCTCCCCTACCTGGCGCGCTAGCTGTCATAGGGTCGAAACCGCAACAACCATTGTTGTTCATGGTAGTGTCAGAGTGCGTGTCTCTGGTGGCTCGAGTGGACTCAATAACACAAGAATCACAAAGGGGACATAACGGTTTATCCTGGTTCAGGCAGATCTGTGCCCTACATCCAGTAGCTAATGATCCCTATACTCAAGAGCACCTAAAATCTGCGGGGTTACAATAGAGTGTGAGGGAGAAAGAGAGATTTGGTAGGGGATCGCTCGGTGCTGATCCTAGTTCACCTCACCGCCGGTGGAGCCTCCCCCCTCATCGGAGAGAAGGAAGACGATGGGTGTGGTGGAGGAGCTCTCGGTGCCCCTCTCTAGGTTGCCCTGCTCTCGGTGTAGAGCTCGATTGGAACGATGAGGACTTGAATGATCTATCTCGGATCATCCCCCCTCTTAGGATCCGACCTTTCCCTTACATATCGAGGTAGGACAGGTACATGGCGGTTTCAGGGAGTTGTGCCTATGGTCTACATGCGCCGAAGTCTAGGAGGGTCTTGCAATGGCACCGTTTGGGCCATGGTAATGTCGTGGAGCCAAAGAAGCTCTAGGCGTCGTCCGACTGCTCTGTTTTGACATGCTGAGTGTCAGGATGTGTCGGCTTAGACCGGTCTCCACCAGGTGTTCCTTCTGGAGGCTTCTTGGTGGTGAAGGAGGCCGGCTTGAGGCACTGACGCGCGTGCCCGGAAGCTCCCGAGCCCCTGAAGCCAGTGGAGGAGTTTGTCTTCTTGCGTTACGCCCCGTACGTGACCCTATCGGAGGAGCGATTGACAGAGCCACGCCCGCGGGGCAGCGCTAGGGAGCCCCCTAGCCTTGGTGGCTCCTGGGGCACCTTCTCGTGCGTGACCCTGTTGGAGGAGCGGCTGACAGAGCCACGGCTGCGGGGCAACGCCCAGGAGCCCCCCCCCCCCCCCCCCCCCCCCCCGAGCCTCTGTGGCTTGGGGCACACCTTCTCGAGCCCGGGCCTTGGCCGGCGTCGAAGGTCGGGAGGGAGCCAATGATCGGGTTACCAGGCCTCTGAAGGATACAGGGACGAAATGAGCCACCCACGGTGCACTTTAATTTTCAGCAGATGGCGATGCTTGGAGTAAACAAGTAAGTCCATAATAGTGGAATGGAGTTTTTTTTTAAATGTATCTTATAATTTAGCAATATTATATATGCTTTAAAAAATCATCAAAAAGGCTTTGTGTCACTGTTATAGAGGGCAATCTATATCTTATACTCTTGTCAAGCAAAACCCCACTAGCTTATTTCTCTAGCATCTCCATAAGCCACCTCATCCACTTCCTTCTGTCCACGCATGGTTCTCCTTCTGCGCTACTGCTGCCATCGATCCACCGACGTTCTGCTTCCTCCGTAAATGCGGATGCAAAAGAAAACGCCGCCGCCCACTTTAACCTGAATGAAAATAAAAGGACGCCGCCGCCCACCTTAACCTGAAGGAAAACAAAAGGTCGTCGTTTCCTGCCTACTGCTCCATATATATCGCTGATGCGTGGTGCACCAAGTCACCACCATCCTCTGCTGTGTCTGCCGCCTGCCGCGGCGCTCCTCCAACCGATGCTCAAGTTCGTGCGCTGCTTCAAATTGCCACATCGGCCATCAGGGACGCATCTACATACCCTGGCCGGCTGGCCCAACCCATCGACATACATGCAATAGAGTGAGTCCCGAGTCGCGAGATGCGTGCTGCCGCAGTCCGCACACATCACTTCGCCAGACTCACGCATGACTGGTACTGCATGTCCGCCGCCCGACGTCCCGCCCAAGAAGCAACAAATTGGGAACCTATAACACAGCAGAGCTACTCACGGAGAGCAAACGGCACCTCCGCTTCAAGAAGGAAACATCCAAACGGGGAAATCGCTGCAGGACTCCTTTGGTACCCCTGACTTGGGTAGAGGTAGACCGGCAGCAAAACGCCTCAGTGTACCATCTCTCATGTTGTGCACACATGTATAAGAAACATGATTGATGATGCATTCATCTAAAAAGTAGATAAGGTCACCTTGAACCCCAACATGCAAACCAGCAGAAAAGGACCTGCAACCGCTTTTCTGAACAAAGATACAATCGCCATCAAAGTCATGAATCTGAGTGACTCCACAAGGGCTTGTGCTGAAGTCTAATGCAAACACCTCAACACTCTGAGGTTTGCAGTCCATCGTCATGTAAGTGTAATCACTGTAGAATCTGATGATTAATAGCAGTTTTTCACGCCATACCACCAGGTTGCACCTCGTTGAATTAATGGTCTTGGAAGGGATAAGCCGATTAACCTTATAATGCTCAGCACAGGACAAACTGACACCGTGCTTGTCCTCCCTAAGCTCAAAAAAGCAAACATTCTAGGTCTGGACTTCCTAACCACGTACAACTTCCCCTGATAGAAGGCAAGATCGCCGCTGAAAGAATCAATTCGAGCGCTTCGACAAAGATACCATGATGTCATTCCAAGTTGCCAGAGAGCCAGTCCAGGTGCACCCCGGCCTGTGGCAAGACAAAGCAGCCACAATGTAATTGGATCCTGAGCTAGGTGATGCAGATAACACTGCACAGAAAAGCAACAGCCATGACTCTTGTTCTTTGGTGCCATTAAAGAATCTTGGGATGGGGCGAGCACTTGTGGATTCATCCAACCAATCGTAATTGCAAGGTCTCTGCTGCAGACACGGAAGATGAACCACCTCGCTGGCAGTCGTCAGAAGAGCCCACGATCAAGGCATCATCGCCCGCCGCCACGACGGGCATCACGGGGCGCCGGGCGGCAGTTAGCACCCCATTGGAGGTCAAGAAAGAGAACCTGATGAATCTGGGGAGCACCAGCACGGGCAGCGGTGCGGGCAGGGCCTGGACGCGCGCTGCGGCGCGCCAGTGGCGGCACACGTACGGACCGCACGCTGGCGCGGTCTGCGAGGCAGGGGAGGAGGCCGAGCACGGTGCCTAGGATGTCTGCCGGAACGTCCGCCCAGTCGCCCATAACGGTCCCGGCGGCGGCGCCTCGCTTCCTTCGTAGACACTTTGGTCCAACACGTCGCGTGCGGACTGCGGACTCGACCACCAGCGGCGGCGATGCTCCGCAGCAACCACCACCAGTGGCCATGTGAGATTCATTTGGGCTGTGAGTCATTTGGGCATCACGGCGCGCCGGGCGGCAGTTAGCGCCCCATTGGAGGTCAAGCAAGAGAACCTGATGAATCTGGGGAGCACCAGCACGGGCAGCGGTGCGGGCAGGGCCTGGACGCGCTCGGCCCTGACCAATTAAAGCTGTAGGCTGGACTTAGGGTTGGGTCTGTGATTCATTTGGGCTGGCAACTTGGTACCCAAGCCCGCCAAGAGAAGTGGCAGTCAGCGGGCCTGACCAATTGGGCCAAACCTTGTCTGTGCTAGCGTTATTATACATAAATAACTTGTGTCGACTTCACTGTGTCATTATTATACATAAATAATCGTTTCATCAGACTTCAGACTACGTTTATACTCCTACAAAACTACCCTCATCAGATATTTAATTCCAAACATAAATAACTCTTTAAAAGAATATTGACGTAGTATTACTTTTTTCTAGATGCTCGAGGGTATGTGCAGAAAGGCCAGCACAATCACTTGGACTTCAATAAGACTGCGCCTGACACGATAAATAGTGTATACTCAAACTCCATGCTAAAAAGAAAGAATGCACATCTGATTTTTCGAGAATACGTAATAAGTATTTTTAGATAAATAGTGTATATTTTAAAATAAATATATTTAGAGATACAATTAATATTATTTTTTTGTAAATATACTCATACTTTAAAAAACTTAACTCTTGAAGGGATCAATAAGTACATAAACAGATTTTACTAGCAATGCATTTTTTCATTTTGCACTTATGGTTTTTTAAACCGCTAGTATAAAAAGCCAGTAGAAATGGTGACCTTCCTTTGACATCAACTTGAGAACCGCTAGTACAAATCAATTTACACTGATAGATGCATGGTTTAAACCTTTCACCGGTGTAACTCTATCACTATGGGATACAGTAGCTTTGCCGCACTCGGCAAAGGCCCAAAAACACTCGACAAAGGCTTTACCAAGTGTAACACTCGGCATAGAACATGGCATCTACAGTGTCGGCAAACCGTTATTTGCCGAGTGTTTTTTATCGCGCACTCGGCAAATAGTTTGCCGAGTGTCAATAAACACTCGGCAACAATAAACTCTCGGCAAAAAAAAGTTAACGGGATGGCACGGTGACGGCGCTGTTGCCGAGTGCATGACGGAAAAAATACTTGGCAACGTTTCTCAACTTTGCCGAGTGTCAAGCCGAAAACACTCGGCAAAGTTTCTAAACTTTGTCGAGTGTCAAGGCCACAACACTTGGCAAAGTTTAGACACTTTGCCGAGTGTCACGCCCAAAATACTCGGCAAACAAGCGCGCAACGGCCATATTTTATGGTCACTTTGTCGAGTGTCCATTAGAATACACCCGGCAAAACCAAAACACTCGGCAAAGAAGGTTCCCAGAATAACAGAAAATGGCCTCTTCGCCGAGTGTTTTGGCTTGACACTCGGCAACTTCTATCTTTGCCGAGTGTTACACTCGGCAAAGCGACCAAGACCCCTCCTTTTACTAATCTGTCACGTATAACGGACCCCTCTCAATTCACAATAAACCATCACAATTCACAATAAACCATCATCACAGGCATAATAAACCATCATCACAATTCACAATAAACCATCATCACAATTCACAATAAACCATCATCACAAGTTACAACTAAGTCACAATAAGCCACAAATGCAAATGCAATCACTGCGGAGCGACAAATCCGGGTCTTGAGACTGAATATTTGATGCCGCCGATTGATTCTGCATAAAAGAGAAGTATTTGAAACAGTGTTGAGCTTCTTTTTTAAGTTGTAGGAAAATGATATATAGGTTACACTACTAGAGAATAGACTTTAGAACGATGTACCAATTTGGCATTAGCCTCGGCATTTTTTGCCCCCGGGACTAAATGACCCTTTAGTCCCGGTTGGTAATACCAACCGGGACTAAAGGTCCCTACCCAACGGTCGTCCGCGGGGCAGGG
The DNA here is from genome assembly GCF_019320115.1 of Miscanthus floridulus. NCBI lineage: Eukaryota > Viridiplantae > Streptophyta > Magnoliopsida > Poales > Poaceae > Miscanthus > Miscanthus floridulus. Next base: position 45,352,467 of record NC_089589.1, read on the forward strand.
ATCTTTAGTCCCGGCTAGTATTACCAACCGGGACTAAAGCTTTTAGTCCCGGTTTGGGTGATGCCCCAGGAATAAAGATTAATCTTTAGTCCCGGTTTGGCCCCCTAACCGGGACTAATTATCCCGGCCTATAATTCAGCTCATTTCTTCCTCCCCGAGCCCGAGCCATTCCATTCAAACTCACTACCTCTGTTCTTCAGCTTGCTGTTGTTCTTGCTCTCTCCCGCTCCATTGGTGTTGCTCTTCGATTTTGGAGGTAACAAATTTAATCCTCTTATGTTTTATCAGTAGCTTATCTCATTTTGCGATGTAGATGCATGTGTAACATTATATGTTGGACTTTATTATGATTTTATGTCATTTTTAGCTCAAAATCACATGATGATTTGCATATATGTTTGGATAAACAAAAGTTAAATTAGTTCATCAAAATCACGCCTCGCTCGTCCTCGCTGGAGCACGCGCCATCCTCGTCCCCGGTGGCTTACGTGATCTTAGAATTAATTTTTCCATGAAATGAAAAACTTAGAAAATTGTAGAAAATCCGTACTAGTTGAACTTGCGGACCGTGTTCAGCTTGGCAAGCATGTTCTCTGCCGAGCGGTAACGGACGTCAAGGAGGAGCTTTGATTCTACGAGGGAGAGCGGCAACGGTCGTGGAAGACCGTGTTCCCTTTCTCGTAGAATCGGAGTTCTTCCTTGGCCAAGTACGGTGCCGTCCGGTGGAGAAATGCTCGCCGAGATGATCACGTAAGTAAGGTCAACTAGTACGGATGGTTATTTATTGAAACATTTTTTGAGCTATAATTTGATGGATATTTGATAACTTCAGACCTACAAATGTCATCTACAAATGTTACTATCCTCGGCAACCTAAACGCCCGCGAGCTCGCCGATATCGAGCAGGTCACTTAGAATTATTTTTTCCATAAAATGAAATACTTAGAAATCATGCATTTTATTTTTTAGAATTAAATTTTCTATGAAATGAAAAACTTAGAAAATAGTTAGAAAATTGTAGAAAATCCGTACTAGTTGAACTTGCGGACCGTGTTCAGGTCGGCGAGCATGTTCTCTGCCGAGCGGTAACGGACGTCAAGGAGGAGCTTTGATTCTACGAGGGAGAGCGGCAACAGTCGTGGAAGACCGTGTTCCCTTTCTCGTAGAATCGGAGCTCTTCCTTGGCCAAGTACGGTGCCGTCCGGTGGAGAAATGCTCGCCGAGATGATCACGTAAGCAAGGTCAACTAGTACGGATGGTTATTTATTGAAATATGTTTTTGAGCTATAATTTGATGGATATTTGATAACTTCAGACCTACAAATGTCATCTACAAATGTTACTATCCTCGGCAACCTAAACGTCCGCGAGCTCACCGATATCGAGCAGGTCACTTAGAATTATTTTTTCCATGAAATGAACTACTTAGAAATCATGTCTTTTATTTTTTAGAATTAAATTTTCTATGATTGTCTCCAATTGAAAAGTTTTGAATACCAAGTTTGTTCATCTCATCAAGATATACAATCCTTATATAGGCCATTTTTTCATTTGAGAAAGTTTGAACAAAATGTAGTTCAAATTTCACAAGTGTGTGACATAGTTTTAGAAAGTCTATATGAGAATCAAGGATTTGTGACTAGTGATTGATAAAACTTTCTCAAATGGAAAAATGAGCTATGTAACAATTGTAGATCTTGCTGAGATGATCAAACTTGGTATTCAGAGATTTTTCATCTGAGGTCATTTAGTGTCTCATTTGAGCAAGTTTGACCAAGTCAAATTTGGTCAAATGAAAAAACAACACTTTGACTCTAGTATTCTGAACTCTAAATGACTTCAAATTGAAAAGTTTTGAGTACCAAGTTTGTTAAAATCATCAAGATCTACAATTGTTGTTTTGGTCAACTTTCCATTTGAGATAGTTTGGACGGTTCAAATTTGTGATTTTTAAATTTCGACGCCTACAAACTAGTTTTCGGAACCCTAGATTGTCTCCAATTGAAAAGTTTTGAATACCAAGTTTGTTCATCTCATCAAGATATACAATCCTTATATAGGCCATTTTTTCATTTGAGAAAATTTGAACAAAATGTAGTTCAAATTTCACAAGTGTGTGACATAGTTTTAGAAAGTCTATATGAGAATGAAGGATTTGTGACTAGTGTTTGATAAAACTTTCTCAAATGGAAAAATGAGCTATGTAACAATTGTAGATCTTTCTGAGATGATCAAACTTGGTATTCAGAGATTTTTCATCTGAGGTCATTTAGTGTCTCATTTGAGCAGCTCATCAAGATCTACAATCCTTAATGAAAAAACAACACTTTGGCGGGCTGCAAAAATTTCAGGCCTTTAGTCCCGACCCAGGCCAGGAACCGGGACTAAAGGGTGGGCGGAATTGCCCGCCCAAAAATACCTTTAGTCCCGGCTGGTAACACCAACCGGGACTAAAGATCCTTTAAGCCGAGCCGGGACTAAAGGGTTGGACCTTTAGTCCCTGTTCGGCTTACCAGCCGAGACTAAAGGATCTTTAGTCCCGGTTGGTGTTACCAGCCGGGACTAAAGGGTCTCGGCCTATATATATCGACCGGTTCATCTTCTACTTTTCGATCTAGAATCGATCTCGTCGTCTTTGCAGCACCCGCGCGCGCCGCCGCCGTCGTCTACCCCCGCCCGGCCACGATCGTCGTCTCTGCCGTGCCCGCGCCGCCATCGTCGTCGAGCCCCGCCGGCGGCCGTCGATTCTCTGCCATACGTCATCCTCGCGCGGCTCTGCTCGGCCCCGTGGCCAGCCAGCACGCCCAGCCGCCATGCATGCATGGCCATGCATGCATCCATAGCCTGTTTTATTTAGATAGTTTTTAGATAGTTTTTTTAGGTAGTGTTTGATATTTATGTTAGATTTAAATGTATTAAAATTTAATTAGTAGTTTGTTCTTAGTTTTTAGATAGTTTTTGATATATGTTAATTAGATTTAAATGTATTAAAATTTAATTATTACTTTATTTAGATAGTTTTTTTAGATAGTTTTTATTATAGTTTTTGATATATTTAGTAATTATTATTCTATCTCTCTCTTTATATGTGTTAGATTTAATTTTGATTTAGTAAAATTCTATCTATGTATATATGTTAGGTTTAATTAGATTTAGTAATTAATTCTATCTAGAGATTCTATATGTATACATATATATATGTACTTAATTATTTCTATGTGTATATATACATGTACTTAATTATTTCCATGTGTTGAGAGAGAGAGAGAAAATTGTATCTAGAGAGACATTCTATGTGTTATCACATGCATATCTAGAGATATATACATATGCACTTATTCTATGTGTTGAGAGAGAGAGAGAAAATTGTATCATTCTATATGTATATATACATGTACTTATTTCCATGTTTTTTGGATCGAAAGTATTTTTTATTCGATTCCAAAGCATATACCATATTATTGTTTATCCTTATGAAATATTATGTGTTATTATATTTAATTGGATTTAGTAATTCTATATGTCTTATCACATGTACTTATGTTATGTGCCATAGTAATTCTATATATCTATGTGTTATCTTGAAGATACAAATAGCTGCTCCGGATGATAACTTGAATGATGACATAATGGCGAATATTATCAATGCCGGCACCAATGTGGATGACACGAGTCAGTACTTTGCTGATTATGATGATATCCTGAATATGCCGGTGGTTGAAGATCAACAAATTGTCGCGCAAGAAAATACTAGCGAGGTATATTCGATTATCTATCATCTCTTATAGATGCATGCGTACGTATATTTGTTGTTAATCGTTGTGTTTCTACTCATGTAGCCGGTCTCTGGATCTACATCAACCACCAGCAAGAGTAGGAAAGTCTGAGGGCCAAAAGAGCCATTAGAGGGCCGTTTCATAATATCAGAATTCGACACCGACACCGGCAAACCATTGGGACCACATGCTCAGACATATGTCAATCAATGTGGGTTCATTATAAGGGATAGGATCCCAGTTAGTGCTCATGAATGGAAGCAGAAGATATCCGCTCCTAATGTTAGTTTTGTATCTGATCGTGACAAGAACCTAGCTTGGAGAGATATCACTCAGCATTTCACATTACAAGCAGATGATGCTTTGAAGGAGCTAGTGAGGGATTGGACAATGAAGAAGATGGCAACATTGTTCCAGAGTTGGAAGAAGACATTGTATAAAAAGTTTATCTTGAAGAATGAAATGCCGAATTTCAATGCTAAGGCGTTTGTCAAGTTGGAGTCCCATTGGGATGACTTCATACAATACAAGACATCTCAAGAGAGTGAGGAACGTGTGATGAGGAATCAGCAGAATGCCCGACAAGAGCAATACCATCATCGCATGGGATCATGTGGTTATAGGAGTGCTATTCCCAAGTGGCAGAACCTAGAAGCAGAGATTACTGCCAAGGGAATCATACCTGAAACAATAGAGAAGAACTGGCCTCAACGCGCGAAGAATTGATTCTACGCTCATGGGGGAAGCCTAGACCCAGACACTGGCAAGCTAATTTTCGGTCAAAAAATTGAGAGAGCAACACAGAGACTAGCTCATGCTAGGGAAGAAGCTGATAGTGGTGTTTTCAAGCCCAACAGAGAAAAGGATGAATTAACATATGCCCTAGAGAATCCCGAACACGGTGGTCGAACAAGAGGCTATGGGGCGGTTCCATGGCTACAAGCATTCCCAGCAGACAGGGATACCTACAGAAGCCGCCAGAGAAAGAAGGATGAGGAGGCAGACCGAATCCGTGTATTGGAGCAATTTGTTAATGAGTCACGACAAGCATTGCTTGAATCACGTGAACGAGAAAAATCTCTTGAGGCAAGAATGCAGGAGGAGATCAAGAGGCAAGTGCAGCTAGCAATGAGTCAAATGTAATCGACGCCGGTAGTCACCATTAGCCCCGTTGGTCAGATGAAAAGTAGTTGTGCTTCCACGGAGCTGCCAGTTATTCAAGGTGATGCTGGGTTGCGCTTCCCTGTTGATGACATTACCGAGCCTCTAACAACATGTGAGCTGCACATTCCAGATGGTAATAATGCATCAATCATGGTGGCTGTCGGGGTTGTATCTCCAATAGACCAAACGAAGACACCAAGAATCCATGGGTCAGTTATTCAACCTGGATATGCTAGCGTCTCGGTCGATAGAGTGCTCAAAGGTTACAACAATGTTCCTCTTGACATTGAAGGCGGTGATGGGGAGAAGACACTAGGAGAAGCAGAGAAGACATTTATTCAATGGCGCAAATGCTTCATCATCATTCCTGGGGCGCCATCGCTTCCCCTACCTCACCCTAGGTATGAATGATAGTGAATGAAATATTATTTTTCCATTAATTTTATATTGGCTTCAAAAATAATTGACCACAACTTATTTTTGTAGCAGGGTCTCCCCCCAGCCTAGCCCAATCATTCATTCCCCATCTCATCATAGCGTCGCGGGGGGCGAGATGACTTCATCCCCACGGCGATCTCCAACTCCAACACTGGCCCCATCGCCTCCACGACGATCTCCAACTCCTACACCGGCCCCATCGCCTCCACAACGATCTCCAATGCCTCCATGCCAGACTCCAACACCGGCCTCATCGCCTCCACACCGGTCTCCAACACCACCCCCACCACCTCCACAGCGACGCACTACAAAGACGTCTAAGGTCCCGGCGGCAAAGAAGACCCCAAAAAAAAGAGTTATTTCTCAAGAAATACTTCCTGAAAAGACTAATGAGCAAATAGCAGCTGAAGAAGGCAAAAAAGTGAAAGATTTTTTTTATAGATATCCAAAAGCAGAGACAAGCGAAGCTTAAGGAGAAGTCGTACTTTTACATACCACGAGATCAGCTGAGGCAGAAGGTCGAAGTTCACAAGAAAAAGATGCTTCAAGTTCGTAAGCCACCGCCACTATCAGACTATGACCGCTCCCTCGTGAAGTCACATGATGCACATAAGAAAAGAAAAAGAGCATCAGGGAAGGATGTCCCACAGCTCGGACAACAGAAGCAAACAATGCAAAATCTTGTTGTTGCTAATGAATATGGTTCCAACATAGAAGTCTATCGACCAGACAACTCTGGAGAAGTGTCGGTTCAAGACCTTAATGATTTTTTTGAACAAACTGGTTTAACCTTGGATCAAGTGACGGGCAAAGCTCCAATCCAGAACCTGGAAGTTGATACCTGGAAGACTTATAAATTTGGCAAAAGTCTGTACAACCCTGCGGCTCTGAATGAATTGGGTACGCAAATGTACTTGCTCAACAAGTGGTACATGCAGGCATGTGGCAGGGGTGAGCAGTGGATCTTTGTCAGATTTAGAGACCATCATTACTTCCGTGGAGATGACATCTTACTTATTAGTTTCAAAGAATTGCATCAACTATTCCACTTGGACGCTCTGGACAAATCAATCATTAGCTCCTTTTGTTTGTAAGTGATTCTTACTTTTATTTAATAAACTCACTTTCATGCGTACGTGTATATAATTATCCTCATATGTAACTTATATTTATATACAGATTCCAGATGTCAGAGCTCCAAAGAATATAAGACACCAGTGTTGGCTTCATTGATCCTTATATCGTATTCAAAACCGATATTATTGTCAAGGACCACTGGGTATCTGAAGCATAGACGAATATCATGAAGTTCTTCGTGAAGCAGCACGACAAGACAACAATACTTTTCCCGTACAACTTTGAGTAAGTGTTAATAATAACGTAGTCTACACATTTTATGTAGTATCAATACAACTTATATGCATGTACGTGTGTGTGTATAAACCAATGCTGGTTTCACTGGATACTCATTGTCATTGAGTTAAACTCAAGTCAGTTAGTAATCTTGGACTCATTGAGAAAAGAGCGAGCACAATACCAAGATATGATAGACATTATCCAGGGGTAATTTCGATCTCTCGCGCACAACTATTATTGAATAGACTTTGCCATAATTTATTAACGATCGTACATTATTGGTCGCACAGTGTTTGGAAAGAGTTTATTCGGCAACACTGTAAGGATTGCAAGGCACCACTTAATGTAGTTGAAATACTAGTAAGTAGTACTATATATACTTCCCCACGTGTTTAATTACTATATCGTACTTTAATTTACGTGTGAGATGATGAGAATAATCTTCTTCTCGTACAGTGGTGTTTGTGGCAGGAACCAGGTAATAACTTGTGTGGATACTACGTTTGTGAATTTATCACTGCATACATAAGAAGAACTCCTGAAGATGTCCTTAGAGTACGTATATATCAATTTTTTATTTATTTTTAAATGAATATATATATATATATATATATATGTATTAATACTTTTCCTTTTATTTCAAATGCAAGACTGAATGGTTGAAACGAAGGGTCATGCAAAAAGACCATCTGAAAGCAGTTCAAGAGTCAATAGCAGGATATCTTCTAGAAAAAGTGCTAAATCCCAACGGCGAGTTCTACTTTGATCTAAGGAACTAATGATGTAAATTAAATGTTTATTGATATCGTTATTTTCGAGAACAAGATTATGAAAGTGTTGTATATATACATATATATCTATAATATATATAGTTTCATACTTTATTCGAATATAATAATGCTCGAGATGAGAATTAGATGTAATTATATGCGTGCGTGTATTTATATTAGCAGCATAGAATACGTACATAAAAACATATTATATATTAAACAAATATGTGTAACTGAACTGAAAACAAATCACTACCAGAATCCGGATATTTCGTGAGAGTGAAAATTAGTCATGAAATATGGTTTTACTCTCACAAAAATAATGCGTGAGAGTACACCGTCACGCATCACCTCTCATGGTATTAGACTTATGAAATACACATTTTCGTGAGAGGTCACCGCCACGGTTTATTTCCATGAGAGTTCATCGTGACGATCCCTCTCATGAAAATAACATTGGCGCCATGTTTGCATCAGTATTTTCATGGCGGTTTTTTTTTTGTATTTGGTGAGAGGTCACCGTCATTAACTTATTTCGTGAGAGTTATTGTATTTCGTGGGAGGTCACCATCATGAACTTATTTCGTGAGAGTTATGGTATTTCGTGAGAGGTCACCGTCATGAAATTATTTTGTGAGAGTTATGGTATTTCGTGAGAGGTCACCGTCATGAGCTTGTTTCGTGAGAGTTATAATATTTCGTGAGAGCTCACCATCACGAAATCATTTCGTGAGAGTTTTAAAACTCACAGGAAATATAGTATCCCATGAGAGCACACCATCACGAAAAATATATCCAGACGATACAAAAGTATGTTTTCATGAGAGTTAATACCGTCATGAAAATTACACAACAGGAGCATCTCAAACCAAATTTCTAATGCACACGTGATCCAAATGCTACATATATAATAAAATCCATTACATGCATATATGCGTCTGATTCCAATTGCAATACATTTAACTCCATCCAAGTGTACCATTACACTAATTGGCTTATTAGCTCATAGCCTTCCAACATGATAACTTCTAGCACATAGTCCTAACCATCCAATATAACAAGTTCTAGCACATACACATAATTACTACAACACTAGAAGCATCACCAAGTTCCAGCACATACACATAATTGGCTGGTTAGCAAAAGAAGCCAAAAGGTTAGCAATGGTCAGGTTTCAATCACATCCATTGCATCAGTTATCACTGATATCAGCCCCATTGTTATCACTACCATCATCTTCTTCATAGCTGCTACTTATGTTGTCATCTTCACTGCCCCTTGAATCATCACAACCATTATCATCTTCATCCAAGTCATCATACATATCGTTGTCGACATCATAGTTGTTACTGTCATCCATCTCATTGTAGTCATAGTCATCATCATCAGTGACTAAGTCATTGGCATCGCTAAGCATTTCAAGTGGGTGACTGGCAGCACGTGATGATACTGAGACCTATAAAAGATTATGTTTGAAACATTTCAGTGTTCAAGTAAAAAAGACCAGATCAGCCATAGTACATGCTTCTGCATTTTTTATACAAATAAAGATCAGATCAGCCCCTCCATTATCTGACCAAGCTAAGCATAGTGAGTGACCCATCAATGCTGCTACCAAAGAGGTTGGCCACTTGCAAAGTTACTAGCTGCTACTAACTTGCAAAGATGCTAATAACTCAAAGAATTTTTACTTAAGCAGATAACCTAAAGAATTTTGATGAACCGGTGAAGAGGGCTACACACCACCACTCAAATGTACTCCCTCCATCCTAAATTATAAGATGTTTGTGGAAACATAGGCTCAGGTTTGGTGAATAGAACCACACTTGCCTGATGACGACGGGCGTCAAGATTTGCTAGTTGGTCCATTAGATGAGCAGGTGGTTCCTTATGAATATCTTCAAAAATTTTCTGGAAAATTTGATGTGTAAGCACATGAAATCAAATAATGCATATGATCAGTAAGTTGTTTCAGTATGTTCATTACCAGCATAAGCTCACGATTAACACCATTTTCCTCAATGAGAATCTCATTATTCTCATTCAACTTCTTATTTGTTCGTTCCAAGGCTTCATTCCTCTCCTTCAACTGCTCATATTCATCTACCATGTTTTGATAAGCAGCAGTGCTTGCTGAAGAACGACGGGATTTCGTTGTTGCTGCAAGTGCTTGCTTATCCACACAACCATCACCTATTGGCACTCTGCCATGGGCCATTCCACGTTCCATGACATACAATGCTTGTGCATCCAGATCTTTTGAATTCTCAGGTAGTTGTGTTCTTGTACTGTAGTTAGCCTGAAACAAAATAACAAAGCATTTGTATGTAGTAAGAAAGCACATTTATACTTGCCTCCCTCTCAGGTTAACACACAGATTCTATCTTCTAGATATTGTTAAAAATTTTCAATATTTGTCTACAGATTGTCTCTCTTCTAATGATTGTTAAATTTATTTGTCAAAAAAAAAAGATTGTTAAATTTTCTTTCTTACATACATGCTTCAAGTTAATTTTGCATAAATATATTGGGTGAAATTCATACCAAACGCCTTTGTGCTTTCCGACTAGGAATGGGTGCTTTCATTATCTTTGTAGTAAAGCATGCAGTTATTATAACAAACATCAATTTTGACATATGCCATACCAAGACCCTCAAATAGCTTCTTTGACTGATAGAAGTCCTTGGGCAACTTAGATTCTGGTGGCAGTAGTTCATGGATTAATTCTAAGTTTGCCTCAAAGTGTCCAATTGACATGTTATACTGTGCTTTCAATGCCAGCAGGCGTGCCATAGCAGATAGGGATGAGTGTGATGTATTCTCAAGTACTAATTGATCAACGTTTTGGACCATCCTATAAAAAGCTCGAGCATAGGCTGGTGGCTGCTCATCAATTGGTGGTGGATGGCCACCAACTAGGCTGGCTAACATTTCATCCATGTGGTCAGTTTCAGGTAAACTCTCATCATGTCCACCTTCAACATAGGTACTAGCAACTCCCTCACCATGTTCTATCCATATTCTGTAGTCTTCCTTAAAGCCAACTCTACATAAGTGCATCTCTACTGTTAACCTATTGTGCCTAACACAATTGCGACATACCGCGCAAGGACACTTAATGGTGTCGTCTTCAACTAGATTAGGCATAGAGAAGGCACGCTCCAAAAATTTGTTGGTATTGTCTATCCAATCATTAGAGAGGGGCCAACCAATGTACATCCAATCACGTTCCGCCATTCCTTTTGTTCTGGTTTAATTAAGAAAGTCTAATTTTAGATATAGAACAAATTCACAAAGCTATCAAACAAAGAAGAACAATATTATCCATTTTAACAAACAATCCAATACAATCAAATCATGACATTTGCATATATGTAAAGCTGCGAATAGCCAGCCATAAACAACATTATTTTTGTACAGCATACAATCGAATATCAGGGCAGGATATTCTAATATACATTAAACAAAAAACTTGATTATCAGTATATATGGACCAATTCTGCAAAGTCTAACCAAGTGAAATTAGAAACTTTGTTCTACTCCAGTTCCAGAAATTTCTACTGATTGTCTAAAGCAAACAATCAGGCAAAAAAGCTAATCACTAAAGTTGGAATTCTATTTGTGGTTATCAATGTAAAGACAGAAAGAAATATTAGCCAGATTGGTTTTTTAAGGAAAAGCCAGACTGGATTACTAGCCAGACGCCTAGACCTCACATTATTATTATTGTCAGCTGAAATGTCATAGAAATTAGAAAATGCAAAAAAGAAATCAACAAGGAAAATGTTGGCCTTCGTGTTCTTTTGAAGGAGTCCATCTTCTATTCAACCTAAATTGCTTAGCAGATCAGCACTCAGCAGGCAGCAGCACCGCTCAAAAAAGTAGCAAAAGCAGCACCCAGCGGTTGGAACCCTCGCAAGCCGCAGCTAGTGTCAGCTCTGTGCCTCCATTGTCCGTTCCCCACACACAGCAGTCCTCTGCATCTGCCCTCTCCCTCTGCCCTCTGCGTACAGGCTACAGGCCTACAGCTATACAGGTACGTTTGATTTCCTATTGATTCCTTTTCTTTTCTTCTAGACTAAAATCGATTGGTTATATACTATAAGTGGCTGATTGAGTGTATATGTGTATGCATATATGATATATTAATCTGAGATGTGATGGTATTCCTAATTATACAACACAGAAAATTTAGGGGGGAAGATGGATCTTTATTACTCACTCCGATTGGAAGCAGGAAGCACAGATCGGCGCAGTGCAGGACCCTGTCTCCTCCACGCTTGGCTCGAGGTCACTGCTGCGTCCTCCTCCAAACCTTCGTTGCTGCCTTATTTTTCTCAAAGCGCCGTCGGAGGCCAAGGGTGGAGGCGGCCTGGACGACGGGCTGGATCCAGGGCGCCGGGGGCCAGAGGAACTAGGGTTGCGGCGGCCTGAGAGCACGGTGGGGCTCCCAGCGGTCAGCGGTGCCGGCCTGAAAGCTGAGTGCGGTGGCCGGGGAGGGCGGCATGGCAGACGGCTAGGACGGCGGCGGCAGTGGTGGCATGCGGGGCGGCGGCGGGGACGGCATGAGGAGAGGCGGCGGGGTTTCTTTTTTTCGCGAGTTGCAGAGGCGGCGGGAGTAGCTGCGAGGCACGGCGCGCGGCGTGCGCTGAAGTGAGGAGATAGGGTTGCGGTGTTGGGTCTGGGCATGGTGTCGAATGTATTGGGCCAAAAAGCCACGCGCGGGCTTTTTCCTCTTAGGTGCGAGAATGCCAATTCGTGGGCACGGTCAGGAGCGAAGGCAGCGTCGTTCCACCGAAACGTGCACAGCAATTTTCATGAGTATTTGTCATCACGGAAACTACAATTTTCACGACGGTGTAGACTCACTCTCATGAAAATACGATTTCGTGGCGGTTATTTACAACACTCTCATGAAAATTTCATTTTCATGAGAGTTTATTTTCCACTCTCACGAAAATCTGCCCCCCTCATGAAATATCCATTTTCTGGTAGTGAATTAAACAAAAAAAAAGAAAAAGAAAAGGAACCTTTAGTCCCGGTTGGGGTTACCAACCGGGACTAAAGGGTGCGGCCAGGTTTGCTCGGCTGGAGGACCTTTAGTCCCGGTTGGTAACACCAACCAGGACTAAAGGTCCCTCTTTAGTCCCGGCTCGATGACCCGGGACTGAAGGTTCCACCTTTAGTCCCGGGATCGTTGTCCCGGCGCGGTAACCGGGACTAAAGGCCGTTACCGCCCGGGACAACAAGTCCATTCTGTAGTAGTGTTAGTTCTAACAACTCTAGCAATGTTTACTGACAATAAAACATATATATTTTTGTTAAATTCAACATGATAATAGATTCAATTGGCTTCACCACATTAACTGAGCCATCTGGATCACCCCTCCGACACATCTACCTATATGCAGGTATGCACTAATTATTTGAGGTAAGAAACAAATACAGTAAAATACTAATAAGCTTGAGAAGCCACGCCATGAATCTTGCACCGCTTATGAACCAGTCATTTTGATCTAACTGGTAGAATTGCTTTCTCACTTTTGCATGCTAAATTTCATGTCCATGATAGTTGGAAACTAGAAGAGCATGCACTCATCAGGTCACAGGCACAGGAAATCATCGACAATCACCTAAAGATATAAAAGGCTGAAACATATAGGATATACCATTATTTTTATTAATTTTTACCAACACGTTCGCTTGTTCACTATATATATAGTCAGTTAATTAGTCACCATATTATTAGAAAATTGTCAAACAACAGTGCCGCGTGTCTGTAAACTTTGTCCACATGACATGATCAATTAGTGACTGAAGAACATTATTGTAAGATTTTAAAGTCATTAAAGTATTTCCAAACTGGTCAAAAGCTATAAACTATAACAAGGATCAGATAATTTGTAGTCCTCTGAAGTATATGTACATTAGCTTAGTTACCATACATATTGTATAGTTAAATGCATGATCTATCCTTCCTGTGCTATGCTACTTGCCATGCAAAAGATCTGACCTCTACATTTCGGGCATCCAAACATTATACACCTTCACTAAATGATGAAAAGCTAGCATTGACTCTTACATCATGACTCATGAGCTATATCAGCATAGCTAGCTAGCTGGTCCAGCTTCTAGCAAAGCTAGCATGCATTCCATTTGGATCATGCTTTTGTGTGATGATGAGCAAGCATGCAGCACCCCAACCTCCAAATTTCCACAATTCTCGTTCATCTCTAGCCCCACTAAAACCATGATCGCAAACACACATGCACACCACACTGCAAAGATCCATCATTGACCGCCATCAGATGCGTGAGACCAGGAGGTCCAGTTTTTCAATGCATGCACAGACGACACCAATTTAGCAGAATCACACATTACCACAAACAATATAGCTATACGTTTCTTACAATTTTTATTTTTCCAAGTGGCGCCATACTAAACTGCAACCTTTTGCAGATGTGATTCTCGGGAATTTAGTTATACTTAATTGGCTCAGTTTACATTTTAGTACTCCAAAATTCTTATCTGATTATACTTAACTAACTTTTTATATGGTGCGTAAGTAGAACAAACCAACTACCTGATGAGTACTGTGTAATGAGTTCATAAATTGCTTGGTCCAGTGAGAAAGGGATATGGTAAAAACTGCTCCAGTATAAGGTGTCAAGTGACTCACAGTAGTTGTGGGTGACTAAGGTGGAGGGAATAATATCGGTGGCGGTGGCAAAGCTTGACCCATACTCGATGCTAAATTCTGCATGTATTGGAACATTTGGTCCATCCTCAACCGATTTTCTTCCTTTATCCTCTGCCGCTCGGCCTCTATCCTCTGCTAAATCATATGCTCCATCGTCAGCCATTGTTCTTCCTCCATGTTCTGCCGCTCGGCCGCCACCCTCTGTTGAATCATCTCCTCCATCATCGCCTTCATCTCCTCCCGTTGCTTCGTTTCTGCTTCCACCCGGGCCTATAATATTTCATCCCAATGTTACAATGCAAAGCTAAAGTACGTAACAATCAATGAACGATGAATAAAACAGAAACAACCTGAAGAGCCTCCATCTGGAACTGTGTAGTGGTTGGCCGTGGGCGTATCGCCGGGCTCGAGCTCGTGCTCCTTGCTCGGATCTGGGAGAGAGTGGGAGTAGAGGCCGTGTCGATTGTACTGTCGCCAATCCAGTACCGCCCATGCTTCTTGCCTCCTCCCACCCTCATCACGATTTCTCCATCAAGATCCTAGGTGCTCGGATCGAACTCTGACCCATGAACCACCCTTGCCATCGCTATGTACTCAGCGACGCGGTTGTGGATGCTAGGATCGCTATACGCCTCGGGCGGGTCCTCCGGGTTGAAGTCGATGTTTGTCGTCGCCTTGCCCTTTTTTGACAGAACCCATGCCTTGAACTAGGAGCAAGGCTGGCCATCATGTGACGACGACTGCGGCAAAAATGCAAAATGATTAGAAATTATGCAGAATTGAGCGTTAGAATAAAGAAATGAATTCGCGTACCCATTTTTCCCTGTATTCGTCGAGGCTCAGGCTGCCTTGATGGTGTGATGCACGTGGCATCAGCAAACGCCATACCCGGCAAGCGTTGTGCGTCTCCACCCACACGGGCTCCAACCACTTGTCCACCATGTATTCCCAGCACCGGGTATGCTGGGCACACCAGTATGGAGGCACCTACGTCATCAAGTGTATGACATATGAAAAAAATGAAATTAAGCATAATTAATCTCATAAAAAGTAAGTATTAATGTTCTATATTTACCTTCAAGAATTGCTCCCGAGTCAGGTTCATTGTTCTTGCCTCTTCTTTTTTAACCTTCATTGATGAGGACATGACCTCCATACATATGACCATGCTTGGAGAACCATATGGAGACCAAGGAGATCAGCGAGGGTGTCCTAACCGAGAAGGAGGGCCGAAGCTCATCCGGTTCGAGTCACCAAGGTGGAGGCCCAAATCAAGTTTGAGTCCATCTCTTGTAATTAATTCAAATGATGAGGTGCATCAACTAGATCAATCCCTTGTTATTCCTCCTGCTATGCCTAACCTTTTGCAGGACAATGTACAAAAGAGCGAGGATGACGTGACAGAAAAGAAGATGCCCACAGCCTCATGTGAAAATTCAGAACCATCAACTATTACTCCTGCTGAACATGAGAGCAAAGGTAATGCCCACGATGCTAAACTCACGGAAGGTGAGAGTTCTCTTGATGTGCTGAATTTTTCCACCAATCATGCTATGATAGAGCAAATTTTAGTGGAGCCTTCGCTTGATTTACCTTTGTCACAAGATGATTTGCTTGATGTTTCTTGTGATGAAGATGACTTGCATGATGATATTTATGTTATACCCATGCAATCATTGAAGAATGATCATGCTATATGTGTGCTGAAATCGAGCACTTGTGCTGAAAATAGACTTGTTATTCATAATGCTAGTGAAGTTGATGAGCTGAAATTGTTGTCTTCTTTAAATACTTTGGGTTATATTGAATTTCATGTTCCGTGTAGTCTTAGTTCTTTAGAGGAGAAACTTTATGCATATGTTGATTTGCCATGGTTCTCTAGACATACATATCATGTTTTTGGTAAATATAATAACAAAGGGCAATATTTGATACAACGAGTTCACATTTGTACAAATCCGAATTCTTCTTTTGTTGTGCAAAGTAATGATCAACTCAAGGATAGTAAAATCAACACTGTTGTTATGCCATATTCCTCTAGTTTTGCTTTTCAAACACAAGTGGAATCCAAAGAAAGGGAGCATATGTTTCTTGTTAGTACTAATCTTTTGCAGGATAGTATTGGCAAGGATCATGTGTATTTCAATCGAGCAGACTACATGTCTGTAGGACAAGACATGCTACAAACCTGGACATGTGGTCATATTCTTTCTCACAACATTGCCCATTCCCATTATTTTGGAAACCTTGTTTGTCCTCATGTTATGCAGGATCGACTTTAAACAAAATCGTCGCCGAGGACGGCTTTTCGTCAAGAAAGGGAGGATGATGAGGACATGACCTCCATACATATGACCATGCTTGGAAAACCATATGGAGACCAAGGAGATCAGCGAGGGTGTCCTAACCGAGAAGGAGGGCCAAAGCTCATCCGATTCGAGTCACCAAGGTGGAGGCCCAAATCAAGTTCGAGTCCATCTCGGGTTCCAGGACCAGTCTGCCTTAAACTGGTCACCCAAGACGCATCCGGACTCGGTTTTCTATGATCCACATATGGATGGAAAGATAATTTGATAAGGAAGCCAATCCAAGTGGTCTCACATCAAAAGCTCTTCAGAATCAACAGTAATCATCAAAACAAGTCAGCGTCCAGAATCTGTCAGGGTGCTGCGACACCATATTTTGGTCCGTTGGACCGTGTATCGTGTTTGGGCCCATTAGGGGGCGCGTCCAGGGGGGTGACGCCCAAGACTCTATAATTAGCAGTCGTCGCTCTCCTTAGGGTTTGGGTTTTGTTTAGTTCTTGATTTCTTCGTGAAACAGACATCATTTTGCTGCAACTGTGCCGCCAAGGCTGCTTGCTGTGAACCAGGGCCCTAGTTCTTGATCTTGTTCGCCTGTGGCGATTAGTCCTTTTGAATATAGACTTGAACTCCTTTTCGTTATCTTAAGCCTCATATTTATTTGCAATTTCAGATTGCGTTCATCTCGTTCTTGCTTGTGTTCTCGATTCGCTTGCAGGTAAGCCTTCTCGGCGAGGTCAATCGCGTTCGCGTGGTTGATAACCAACGGAGCAGTGGTGTAATGGTTGCGGGGGTCCAAATCAGTCTTGGTTCGAAGCCTAGATCGTGAACGTCGAGTCTCCACCAATCGACGCTATCATACCTTTCGGAAGATCGGGCCTAGTCTACATCATTCATCCCTCTGTATTGAGCATAGTAGTCGATGATGGCCTGGACGCGCGCCTCATAGTGCATGTCCTTCCCGAGCTTCTTGGCTGCTTCTTCAGAGATGGAGGTCGCCTTGGCCTCGTACCCCTCCTGGCATCTATAGAAGTCCTGCATATAAACGTGATGTATACAGTCATTACTTCAAGAATGTCCAGTGAATGTGATGGATTGAGCAATATAGTGCGAGGAATACTTACCCATAGCTCGCCCTTCACCCACTCCGCCTTGTTGGGGAATACCCTGCCGTCACGATCAGCGGCGTCACGGGCGGCGATGTAGTGGTCCCACGTGTAGGCCGGCACCTGCTCTTCGCCGAACTACACTAAGCCAGGGAAGTGTAGCCTGCACAAAAGGCCAAGGATCCCGTTGACCTTGCGGTTGTGATCACCCTCACTGACCTTAATCCAACCCCTGCCCAAGTGATTAAGATAAATTATTAGTTTCCATTGTAATTTTCAACATATCAAATGAAAAATTATTGAGAACATCTAAAGTTATTTACTTTTCCTAGAGGGTCAAATCATCGGGCGTCTCTCAAGAGGTATCGGTCGCCTCGGGAGGGTCGAGGGACCTTGCAACCAGGCCTGGGAACCAACTGCCTCCTCCTCCACCTGCTCTTGCTCCTCCTGTACCTCCTCCTCGTCACCAGAGGCGTGCGCGGAAGGTACCTCCTCCTCATCACTAGTGGCGTGCGCGGAAGGTACCTCCTCCTCCTTAGACGACGACGAGGGAGCTATAGGCGACAGGGGCCTCGCCCCTTTACCCTTCCCTCAAGCCCTGCCTCAACCCCTCCCTTGACCTTTCCCTAGAGCTGACCCTGAAGCTGTAGCTTTGAATTTTCCGTAAAGCGCCGCGATCTTCCTCGTACTGCCCACCATTGTTCAATCACCTGCAATTGAAAAGAGTAAACCAATCAGCACAGATAATACTTAGTAAGATATGCAAAATAAACTAAACATACTTCAAAAATAACATGGTATGACAAATAATAAATAAATTAGTTCAGCTCATACATGTATTAGAAATAATCATCATGATCGGGATTAGCTGGATCATAAGTCTCATCATCACTATCACGCGTGTCGATATAATCATGCCTGTGCTCCGAAGGAGGAATGTCATCATCACTGTCATTGCCTAAATGTAATCGCTGAAGTAATTCTAAGTCTTTCACATTCTAAACCTCATCTCCAGTGTCCTCATCAGCAACCCTTTCATTGTCTACTTCCATTCTAATCGCTTCGGTTAAGTCTATCTCAAAACTCCTTTCGAGCCCATCTTCTTGGAAGAACTCTCCGTCATATGTGTTGGGGTCTATGTTGTAATCTTCATTGTTTGGTATAGGTAGTTTACCATGTGGCGATACCTTGTACACAACATCCCAACCCTTAAGACGGTCGTCGGTTTGGCACGGGTATGAGAGATAATAAACTTGCGTGGCCTGTTGAGCCATAATATAGACATCGTCTCCTGGTAAGACGGATGATTGTCGAATTTCGACTAGCCCAAGATTAGGGGTCCGTCTCACTACTGATCAATCAAACCAACGGCATTTGAATATAACTGGATTAAGAGGTTTGCAACCATGAAACATGAGTTCATATATTTCTTCAATTCTTCCGTAGTACTCGACCCCATCAAAGCCTGAAGTAAAAACTCTGGTATTTGTGGTTCTTCGATTGGGCCGATTCTGCTCATGGCTTGTTGTGGGAAAGTGATATCCATTCACGTCATAACCAGTAAATGACCTGACCCTATAGGCATAGCCATCGGCAACCTATCTCAACTCGGCACTCATAGACGCATCAGTTTGGCCCTGCAAGTTCAAGCAGGGTGGTTCGTTATATTATTCGCATGTACGAGCAACTTGTAATGTCAAACTAAGTACGAGCTAAATTAAAATGTACCTTCTGTTTGAACCAAGAAATGAAATTGGGCATTCTATTTCCTGCACCCTCTCTGAGAAGGGTCTCAGCTTCCTGCGGGGTAGGTTCCCTTGATTCACGCCAGAATTGACGATGAAATTCCCTGTACCAACGAGAAACATGAGAGTTGGACATAGAATAGTGACTACTTGAGAACAAGTTTGTTGAGAACTTACAGCATGTACGGCTCCACTTCGAATAGGTTGGTCAACACATACAGCATGATAGTGCGCCACTCTTCATGTTTCAAGGTCTTGTGGGTTGCACCACTTGCACTTCCGAGTTGCCCTCGGAAAATGCTAAGGCTCGATTTATCTTCGCCGGAACTGTAACGAGGGGGTGGATTATGCACGCTAGGAAGGTTGTCAGCATAGTATTTTGCTGTGAAGTTTGACACCTCCTCCAGGATGTATGCCTCTGCAATGGATGCTTCAATTTTGCATTTATTTTTACATTTAGTTCGAAGAACCTTTTAACATCTCTCAATTGAATAGCACCAACGGCCCTGCATAGGCCCCCATTCGTGCTTCATACGGGAGGTGCAGAATCATATGCTGCATCGGATTGAAGAAGCCGAGTGGAAAAATCTTCTCCAACTTACAGAGCAACACAGGCGCCATTCTTTCTATTTCTGCAACCACGGTACGAGATAACTCCTTGGCACAAAGCTGGCAGAAGAAATTGCTCAACTCCGCTAGCACCTGCTAGACATGCTCAGGGACATAGCCTCGAACCATCATCGGAAGTAGGCGCTCAAGCCATATGTAGTAATCATGACTCTTGAGCCCGTTGATTCGCATAGTAGCTAAGTTCACTCCCCTCTTCAGATTCACTGCATACCCATCAGGAAACATTAATGTTTGGAACCATTCTAGTACCTCCCTCCTTTGGGCCCTCGTCAGGTGGAAAACGGCCTTAGGCTTTCTCCATGACTTGTCGGCTCTGGGAGGCGCCATGTCTAGCTTTGGTCTGTCGCATAACCTCGCTTGATCCACTCTAGCCTTAACGTTATCCTTTGTCTTATCAGGAATGTCCATGATTGTACCAAATATTGCCTCGGCGATATTCTTTTCAGTGTGCATTACATCACTGTTATGTGGAATAAGAAGATCATCAAAATAGGGGAGGTTCCACAAGCACGACTTCTGAGTCTAGGCATGTTGCTCGCCATATCCCACAAAACCACCTTCTTGTTTATTGACCTCGAGAGCGTCTAACTGAGCACGAATCGCGGATCCTGTCATCATCTGCTGTGCAGGGTCTTTAGCTACGACATCTTTCGTAAAGTTCTTGATGTCTAGTCTGAATGGATGGTCAGGGGGGAGGAATTGTCGATGTTTTTTGAATGAAGAATACCTGCCACCCTTCGTCAACCAAATGAACTTCTGAGAATCCTTGCATACTAGGCATGGGAACCTCCCGTGAACACACCAGCAGCAGAAAATCCCATATGCTGGCAAGTCATGTAGGGAGTATTGGTACCAAACATGCATTTTGAAGTTTGTCTTTGTAGCTTGGTCGTATGTCCATACCCCTTCCTCCCAAGCACAGACCAAATCATCAATCAGAGGCTCCATTTACACACTCATATTATTCCTCGGGTGTTTTGGAATTATCAACGACAAGAATATGTTCTGTCATTGAAAGAGGACGCCAGGGGGGAGATTGAGGGGGATAATGAACATGGGCCCATAGGTGTACGGGGCAGCCGCCATTCCATAAGGATTGAACCCATCTGTTGTCAGCACAACACGTACATTACGAGCCTCTAGAGCTTTCTCACAATGAATCACATCAAACCTTGTCCAGGCTTCACCATCGGATGGGTGTACCATCTTCTCAGGATTGTATCGACGTCCGTTTTTGTGCCATGTCGTCTATTTTGTGGATTCCTCAGTCATGTAAAGTCGTTGGATCCTCGGTATGAAAGGAAGGTACCGTAGGATCTTCATGGGGATTGTGAGCTGCCTCTTCTGACCATCACCAGAGTCTACCTTTAGGAACCTAGACGATTCATACTTCACACAGTACTTTTCTTTTGCATAATCTTTCCTAAATAATATGCATCCCTTTGGACAAGCATGTATCTGCTCATATGGCATTTTAAGTGCACGAAGGAGTTTCTGTGCCTCATACATGCTCTTTGGCAAGATGTGACCATCCGAGAGCAGGCTGCCAACAACTGTTAGGATAACATCGAAGGCGTCTCGACTCAAGCTAAACTGGGACTTCACGGCCATTAGGCGTGCAATGGCATCCAGTTGAGAAACCTTAGAATGCCCATGAAGGGGTTGCTGTGCCGCAGACAACATGTCGTAATACGCCTTTGCGGTAGCCTCTGGCTCCTCCTCCCTACGTCCTTCATCGAAGTGTGCTTCATGATAGTCATTTAACATGTCTCCAACCCCGACATCATCATCATATTCCTCGATGCATTGTCTCACGACCTCGTCTCTCCCACGATCGGCTTCACCATGGTAGATCCACCTGATATAGTCTGCCGTAAATCCATTCTTGCAAAGATGTTTACCCATGACCACCTTGGTTTGCCGACGCATGTTTACACATTTGCTGCAGGGACACCAAGTGACACTAGCTCCTTTAACCCTTGCAAATGCCCGTTCCAAGAAAGCATCGGTCTTGTCAATCCATTCATCGGTCAACGAAGTCTGACTAGAGCGGTCCGTGTACATCCATTCACGGTCATCCATCCTCTAGCATATCAGTGAGTAATATAAAAAATCATGTTGCATCTACACGTTCCTATACTATCTAATAGGTGAAGATAGGTCCTAATCCCACCTGAGGATGTGTAGATGGGGTTAGTTTTCATGCTCTACTCCTATCCGAGACAGAATTTCGGCAGCACCTCCTCGTTGTTCTCCAAATACACGTCCTTGAAGGGAGATTGTGTATCTGGAGAACAACAGGGAGATGCTACCGAAACTCTCACGGATCGGAGTAGAGCATAGAAACTAACCGCATCTACACATCCTCGGGCTGTCCAAAAAATGTGGACAATTCGAAACAGATACAGTTATAGATATGCAAAGATCTGCATATTTCCAACCGTATCTCTTTCGAACGGGAGACGCCTAGCTAAGTTACGTGATATACGAACATGATACGGAAAGAAGGGTCTTTTATGCCTCACCTTGCTGTCCTGCAAAGTGACGAGTCGAGGACGTTGCAATAGCCTCTCCTACAATAAAAGGAACATAATAATATCAAATCTAAATTTCGGCAGCACCTCCCCTGCACGGGGAGGTTTCCAAAACCTGCAACAAATAAAATGGCACGATGGCCGACAACCACATACACTCGGCAACAAACGACACGATGGCCGACAACCACATACATATCTTATACCTTGCAAAAACGACGGCAAGTTGTGGGGCGGCGGGAGGGCAAGGCGGAACCAGACGGCAGGGCGGGGCAGGGAGCGGCGACAAAAACCTGCAAGTTGATATGTTGTAAGATTCAAGCAAGAAGTGTTTAGAAAAACTCTAGAGTTTTATTATCAACTTTGTGTGGGACTCATATGATAAGGAGTGTAATCAAATTGAGCATCAACATAAGAAGCCAAGCATGGATAACCAAGACCAATTGGCTAATCAGATTGAGATAGAGAGGGATAATGACTAAAATCAATGGATACAATGATCAAATAGGATATTAGGCATGTTATTTGTCAAGGAAAGCAATGGGCATTCCAAATGTGAGCAGTACAAAGGATACTTCGGATATAGCAATAGTGCTCATGTTTTAGTAAGTGTCCTAACCAAAAAAAAATGTTGTTACGCCACCGTTTTACAAGGCCTAAGGCAAACCAACCCCAGTTTCAATCCAACAACAGTTACTAGTGCCGCTCCACACCAACTACTCTTAATTATCAGCTCGAGTCTTGCCACGTATAGGAAATTATGGAATGAGGTAAGGCACGTTCCCGGTCAAGATCAATTCGTCTAATTCAAGAGACGAAAGGAGAGAGTGGCATAGCTATAAGCACGAGCAAGGGATAATAGTATGAAAGAATCATATATATAAATCACTTGAGCAGCTACTTATAACTAAAGAGTAAATTTCGGGGACCAATAAACAATTACAAAACAAGGTATAATGCCGAAGTCACCACAGCTAACTCAATATTCACATGACCAAAGTAAGCTGCGGGGGCTTACTGGACCAAACAGCTAGCCAGGCCGGAAATTCCAGGAGCTCGGACCTGAATTTCTGGGAGAGAGAGAGAGAGAAAGCAACCGTAGGTAGGAACTGCACACGCACTGCGGTTCAGAGAGAAAGAATGCTCGGACACTGCTCTGCAAACGCCGAGATCGAAACAGAGAGAAAAGGAATTAAACTCGCAACCGTGAATACCATATCAAGTGACAAGAACTAATTTAATACTCCAAAGATTATTCAATGATAGCTTTAGTAATTCACGGCTGCAAGAACCATGCTCTCTGACAATCAAAATCAACTGACTCAAAGACAGGCACGGATGGAGGGGCTGCTCTCCAACCAGATGTAGAACGGATGCACGCACAAGAACCAAGAAGGCCACGCACGGCCAGGAGCAAGCACAGCTCGGTGCACGCACTCACGGTGCAGAAGCGGTCGGTGCTGGTTTGCAACTACAGATACTGCTCGGCCAGGTGCGCTCGGCTGCCAGAGAAAGCAAGCAGGGTCTGCTCTGCTCGATGCCTACCTGCAGTGCGGATCGAAGAGAGGGAGAGAGGAATCGAACCAGAAAGCAAGCAACAAATAGAGAGAAAATGAAATCGAACACGAACTGCTGTACGCCGCTGTCCAGGACCGAGCCTACAGGGCGCGACCAACAAGAGGTGCTTCACGCCACGCACAGGAAACTGGGGGGGGGGGGGGGGGGGGGGGGGGGGGGGGGGGGGGGGGGGGGGGGCTTACTGGACCGGGGGAGGGCGCCGGCTGCGGGGGGCTACCCAGCGAGGGGGCGGCCAGGCGAGGGGGACAACCCGGCGGCGGACGCAGGGAGGCAGGGGCGCCGAGTGGACGGGCCGCCGTGCGGCGGCGGGAGGGGGCGTCGCGCCGGGGACCGGGAGGGGCGTCGAGCCGGGGGCCAGGAGGAGCGTCGCGCCGGGGGCTGGGAGGGGCTAGCGCGCCGGGAAGGCGGGGGGGGGGGGGGGGGGGGGGCTCCCGGCGGTGGAGGGTGGCGGCCCGGCGGCGGAGGGCGGTCCGGTGGCGCGGGGTGGCGGCCCGGCGGCGCGGGGTTGGGGGTGGGGGGTGGGGGGTGGCGGTCCGGCGGCGCGGTGCGTATGTGTGCGGGTGAGTGTGTGAGTAAGTGTGTGACCGGATAGGGTAAAAACCAAAGGGCTTTGCCGAGTGCCTGCGATTTGGCACTCGACAAAGTAAAGGTATGCCGAGTGCCAGATTGCGGGCACTCGGATTGTTTTTTTCAATTTCCAACTGGTACGGTACTGGTAAGTGAGGCCGGCTTGGGTATGTTGCCTAGTGTCCTCCTTCTTCATAACGTGTTTTACTAAATTTGTTACGATGTAATTTGAAAATACCTTGTCAAATTCATTCAACAATGCATATTTAATTTTTCTACGAATATTAATTCATTATTTCATGCAGTTATAGCTCAAATTCAATTTATATCAATTAAAATTCTATAATTACAGTTAATAATTTAAAATTATCAAACGGATCCGAAAAATTAGCAAAATTTGACGTGAACCAATCTATGTTGTCTATTGCCTATAAAAAAGTTTTGAAGTCAAACCCCAATTCGACTATCACTTTGACTCCAAATCTTACCGGATCCTTCTCAACACTACGATTCTTCTTCGGAGATGCTTCAGTTTATAAGCGTCGTACGTGACAAATTGTGCGAAACCTTCTCAATTTTTTTCCACAGTCTCCACGTATGATATCAGGAGATCTTGACAAATCTCGTCATTTTCCGACTTCATTTGCTTTTTTTAGAATTTAAAAATCATTCGGCCACACGTTCATGGTTATGTTTCCTGAATAAAATGTTCGAAATTTCTTTTCATTTCCCGAGTAAGGCCCCAAATGGACTCAATAACATGAATATGATTTCTCAACTCAATTTATTCCATTATTTGAATCACTTGCGGTTCAAATTTGACTTAAACCAAAAAATTCCTCTAAATACAATAAATTAATTTAATATAGCAAACAGATCGAGAAATATACCAAATTTTAACACGTAGTACCACATGTTGTATGTGGAGAATAGAAAAAGTTTGGAGGGCAGGAAAGAAAAAAATTTTATTATTTTGCCGAATGCCAATAAAAAACACTCGGCAAACCTTGTCTTTGCCGAGTGTCTCTAACGAACACTCGACAAACTTCTAACGGCAGGGCGGCGCACCCAACAGCCGTCACACGGCCGCCGCACGCCCAGCGCACGTGCCTGTACTTTGCCGAGTGTTTTTTATTAGGCACTCGGCAAAGTTGGGCTTTGCCGAGTGGTGAATTCAAAACACTCGGCAAATAAGATATTTGCCGAGTGCCCGATGGAATGCACTCGGCAAACCCTCGTGCACTCGGCAATTATACTGTTTCCGGTAGTGTATTTACACTAACGGTATGGTTAAACCAACTACCTGCGTAAATGATTTTACATAAAATACAACTGAATTTGTTCATTAATTTTTAGAGACAACTAAAATAACATATATCGTCTGTAAAAATTATCGGTGAGGGGGGTGAACTGGTGAAGGTGCGAGATGAAGCGAGGTGTGGTTGACTTCATTAAGCTCTTTGGAGGGCAAACGATTTTGACCACGTGGACCATGAGCAAGCAGGATGCGTGAAGGTGTTCTTCGAGATTCATAGTGGTAGAAATAAAAGTAGTATAGATAGAGATAAAAAATAAGCTCGGCACTTCAAAAATGCACAACACCACACTTCTGGCAACAGAAACCCAGTGCACAACACAGAACTTCTGGGAACAGAAACCCAGCAGGATTATTGTTGTCCAAATGTACTGCCTGCACAGCACAACTTTCACACACTTGTAATGCTCGTAAAAAACACTAGGCCGCGCTTCTTGCTTTTAATTCCCACATGCAAACGGCTCCTAACAAGTGGCATGTCTAGATTCTCAGGAACAAGCAGCTGAACAACAGGTGAAGAATGTAAAGAGCCCTTCAGTAAAGCTTGAAAAGCCTTCTGAAAAATATTTATACTTTGATATCTAACACTGTCCCGCATCGCAGTTCATCTAAAGTTCAAATGCAATCAAGCATAGAAATGGATTCGGAGCAAAATACTTCAGTATTAGAACTCATGGTTACATGCTTTAGGCCTGAAACCGATGTTAGGATCACATCAGAGCTCCTTTTTTCTCATACTGTACGTCTGTAGCTTTCTTAAAACATCCACTGTATGTCTGTATTTAGTCTTTATTCAGTGGACGTACTCAGCAACTCATCACGGCGAAATTAAACACGGAAGTACCTGAGGGATGCCTGGCAATCAAATTCCAAACAGGTGGCTGCTCATTGGGGACCCATGAGTAAAGCTTAACAGCGCCAAAAGGATATAGCACCCGCTCTTTGCCTACAGCGAAGATCAATTTGTCACCGCATGCTTTGAAACCAATACCCGGTCTAAGACTGGAATGAGAACCTTCTGGCAATTTTCCAAGTGTGATCCATCTATTGTTCCGCTTGTCATACTTGATGACATTGTTCTTAGTGTAACTGTGTTGAGCTGCATAAAGCTCGTTATTGACAACTGCAGCAGGAGGAGCAGTAGGAACAAGCCATTCTGTGTTGATCATGAAACCCTCAGCCATGTTGTCGATCACCCTCCACGACCTCCGCTCAAAGTCGTATTCCTCCCCGCAGGTCAATACCTCTCTGTTGCTGCCCACCCCACCAATCACATACAGCTTCCCGTCCATGAATGCTGCTGAACACGACTTTCTAGCTCTATTCATGCTTGGGAGGGGCTCCCAAACTTTTTCCTCAGAATCATACATCACTACTGCGGTCCTCAAGACCCCGTCATAATAATCAGTAGTTCCGCCTGCCAGATAGGCTTTTTGCCCCACACTTGTTGAACCAAATAGGCAGCACGGAAAGAAGTTCGTTGCATCAGTCGTCTGAACCCATGAATTGGTTAGGATGCTATATATTAACAGAAAGTCCCCCCTGCCAAACATGAGCAGGTCTGTGCCCACAACGAGCGACTGATGATTGTCAATGCCCATGAACCTTGCTTCTACTGGCATATTGGGTGCTCGGATCCAGCGCCTGCGCTCCAGGTCATATGCGTTCCACTCTCCCCTTTTACAACAGACGTAGATCCAATGCTCTGCTACCCCGGTCAGCCGCCGTAGGCGGTAGATATCCCCATTTTGCACCAGAGTCCGGAAGTGCCGGCTCAAGGAGGCCACTGTGCCGTAATCCGACCGGGACACTCGAAGAAGGCACTTGAGGGACAGCTTACGACCAATTGCACCAAATAGTCCGTCGCCATGCTCCTCTATTTTGTGTATTTCCTAAAGGACACGATAATTAGATCAAGATAGATATTGCACCAAATTTTCATCTTTTAATAATTAATTATCAACGCCGTAATGGTTAACCATTTTATTTGCAAAGATGCAAAAAGGTTGAATATATGGATTTTTCCACCAACTTACAAATATTTTAAAATGGCTAAAGATTTGATTTCTCAAATACAAAAAAATCATCATATAAAAAGTGAAATAACCTGTGCTATTGATAACTTGCTCATGTCAGTGACAATATACCCATCCACAATATCCGCTTCATCAAGTCTACGGACAATATCCCGTGCATCTGGTCTCCTTCTTGGATCATAGTCAGTGCATTCTTTCCCTATTTCAGCGCACACTCGTAATTGCTCCAACTGCTTTTCTCTGTGTATTTTGTCCAACCTGTTCCCCCAACTTTTGCGTACCTGTAAACTGCAAATTGTGAGTTATATGATTTATTTATGAAAGGAACAATTGACACCTCTTGTACCATGAATTAAAGTATTACAAGTCTATCCACCTGTGCTCTGGCATAGATTAGAATATTAAGAGACATAAGCATCAGTTATTGTTTAATATCTCTCACTAAAAATATATATAATAAATTGCTTATTTTCTTTATCTTTGTCCATTTTTCTAACATAATAGGCTTAATAGATACTTTGTAGTCTCTATATAGTTGTGAAATAAACTTATCAATTAGTGATCTATATGTTTTCATCCATATCTATGGATTTTTCCTTTGTACAACTCCTCTTTGCTTGTGTTATTCAGATGAATTTAGTTCAAACATCAGCTTCAAATATGATGTGTACTCTTGTTGCAGCTCATATTATATTGTCGAGAATCTAAATTTAGATTTTCAAATTTTATCTGACTAATTGCTATAGTTTTTTATCCTCAAGTGGAAATTCTCCTGCTTACTCTATCCTTTTGCGGTTCTTAAAAGAAAAAAATTGAGATCATAGACTACACTTCAGGCACTATGATGGCATTAACAATCATTCAAACTTTGCATCGCGTCGCTTAGGATCAGTGGTACAAGTGGAAATAAGATTTATAATAAGGTAGCAGTACCAACCTCAATAGCACATTAGTATTTAAGCTTTATAGTGATGGTTTACTCCAAATGAATCTCAAAGGCAACGAAGATATAGTCACCTATGAGCTACAGCTACACTAACCTTCCCCACTTCTCAGGAAATTTCAATTTTTTATCAAGAAATTATATGTATATGCTAAACATTTTTTATTCAAATGTGTAAATATATCCAAAGTAGCAACTTATAAAATTAAATAATTTGTTATTATCATTAGTATATGAGTCATTAAGGAAATATTTTTCATGATTACTAAAATATAACATATATATTTAGAACTCATGCAAGGATTTGTACTTGATTTGCAACATGTATGTTTTCTTTAGTCAAATTTTAAGATATTAATAATAACAGAAGTGGGTAACATAGAAATATATATGTTTTATGGTTATTTAAACATTTCTTGTAATAGAATATTTTTAAGTAGATCTGAAATGATATTTTAGTTGTTTTAAGAATGACAGAAGTGGTAATTTAGATGTAAATTTAAGGAGTTACGTAGATTGCTTATCATAATATTAAGTAGGTAACTAAATGCAAATTTTAGGAGTTATGTAGATTATTTATCATAATAGCAGGTGGGTAATTAGATTATCTATCACGTTTCTTAGTAGTATAGTTGGGTAATTTAAGTATAGAAGATTTTTTAGTTACTTTTGTTGTTTTAAACAATAGTATAGGTGGTTAATTGTTTAGAAAATAAAATATATCCTACGGCTATTATTATTAGTGGTGATTAGAGTCTATCAAATTGATAGTTAGATGTTTTTTATTATTGTGAAAACTTCTAGGATTTATCTTTTTTTCTAGCGTTTTTTGTGAGAATTAACTTAGAGCCTCCGTTGGAGCCTCTAATTAAATGTAGATTTGAAAGGATATTTTAGTTTTTTAAGAATGACAGAAGCGATAATTTGGATGTAAATTTAAGGAGTTACGTAGATTGCTTGTCATAATATTAAGTAGGTAATTAAATGCAAATTTTAGGGGTTATGTAGATTATTTATCATAATAGCAGGTGGGTAATTAGATTATCTATCATGTATCTTAGTTGTATAGGTGGGTAATTTAAATATAGAAGATTCTTGAGTTACTTTATGTTGTTTTGCACAATCGTAGAGGTGGTTAATTGTTTAGAAAACAAAATATACCCAACGACTATTATTATTAGTGGTGATTAGAGCCTATCATATTGATAGTTACATGTTTCCGACTATTGTGAAAACTTCTAGGATTTATCTTTTTTCTAGCGTTTTGGTGAAAATTAACCCACTAATTAGTAATAGTAAGATAAGATGAGTAACATGAATTATTATAGTTCCTTACTAATATATACATATAAATGGTGATAGCAAAAATGTTGATGTAATGCCATGCCAATGCCTAAAATTGTCTTTAGCAGGGGAGTAGATAAAAAACCACATAATCATATAAAAGGCAGAAACCACATCAAGTAAAGTGCACCCCACTTCAAAGTCTATGCTTTTTCTTTTCATATTTCAATGATTTGATAATGAGGAGCAGACATTGATTTACCCTATTTTGTGGCCAAATTATGTTGTTAGCTACTAGTTGTGCTGCCAAGAAAAGCATCTAAAAGGAATGATGGTATTGTGCGAAGTAAAAGTATAACAATTATTCTTACATCATAATGCTCAGGATACATCTTTTCTCTTGTCAGTATCTCTATGATTATAACTCCAAGACTATACATATCTGACTTGAATGTGATTCTTCCACAGTGGACATCAGGTGCTATGTATCCTCTACAAGAAAATTTATATATAATACATTGAATTAGTGGGAAGGAGACCAATATAATGCATAATTAACCACTAAAATGACTTCTCAGGAAGCTTGCCATCTTACAGTGTTCCGTATATTTTTGAAGTAATAACATGGCTTTGCCTTTCATCAAAGCACCTCGAGAGACCAAAGTCAGCTATTTTGGGCACCAAATTGTTATCGAACAATATATTAGTAGGCTTCAGATCTAAGTGAACAATACAATTCTCATGAAGATAATGCAAGCCCGCACAAATTCCCTTGATTATTTGGTACCATTGTGTCCATTCAAGCTCACGTGATGCGTCTACAAATGGAAGAGGATAAAAGAACTTTAGTTACATGAGATACTCCTGCATGATATATTTTAAATCTAGCTAGGGTTAGCAAGGTTGGTAAATTTTGTTGACATTCCACCACATTCAAATAAAAATCCAAGACTATCTGACGAAGGGCCTGTTTGGGACAGCTCCAAATTTTAAAACCAGATCTGAAGCACTAGATCCACCTTGGAGCAGCTTCAGTTTGGATCTGGGATTCAAAAAAGCTGTTTGGGACAGCTCCACGATGAATCTGCTGGGCTGGCCCAACAACCAGCCCATCATGGCCCATCAGTAGCCCATCATGGGAGCTCCTTTTTCCCCTTTGTCTCAAGACACCATGGGCCCACACGTCAGCCTTTTTATCCTCTTCCCAACAGAGCACGTTTCTTCATCCTCGTCGGGACTAGGCGTGACGGTGCGGCCATCAACGAGCGGTGTAGGTGCGTCTAGTAGGGGCCCGCGAGGTGCGGTCAGCATGGTGGGCGGGGATGCGCGTGCGACTATGCATCGCGACTGGCTAGGAATCCTCATCTACTGGGTGTGGACGGAGCGGCCAGGGGGCACGGCCGGCTCGGTCGCAGGCGCAGCTAGGAGGCTCGGGTCCGCTCAGGCCGGCACGGCGGGAGGCTAGCGTGGGTGGCTCGGTTCGAGAGGACCAACCACCATGGTTATCATGCGGCCGGCGTGAGAGGAGGGGAGGGCTGAGCGCGGGGAGGGGAGGGCTGGCCGGGGCGTGGCCGCATGGTGAGGGGCGCCGTCCGTGGATCCTGCACCGGGGAGGGCACCGACGTGAGGGCGGCGCGTGAGGGTAGTGTTGCCATGGCCGGTGGGAGCGCGGAGTCAGGAGCCTTTAGGAGAAAGGAAGAAGAAATCATTTTCACTAATCAGTGGCATGGTGGGTAATTTTTGCTAACTCCACAATTCTGGATCTAGCCTTGGGTTTTTGAAGCACCTATTGAGGTGCTCCACGAAATCCATGGATCTGGCCCAGAGATCTGAAATTTTGGGTGCTTGTTATTTCATGGAGTTGGCATGTTTGGCTAGAAAAGTGGGATCTGGAGGTGTTTTTCCTGGATCTGGAGCAGCTGGAGCTAACCCAAATAGGCCCTAAGCAAACAAGATAGAATTTGAATGGGTTGCTAGTCACCAACCTCAAAGCGATGTGATCATGTGTTTTCTTCGTAATAAAATAAGCCTCTATGAGCCTTTGGTGAAAAATGGTTGCAACAATAGAATAGTAAGAGAAAATGGGAACCTTTGGTCGGGTTTAAGGAGGTGATTTTTAGATATTGTTGCAATAACACCGCCAGTTATTGGTTTGAATCGGTAGCATTAGTAAAGTATTACTGCTAGTTCATAGCTCAAACCGTCAATGACATGTGACCATAGGTTTGAACAATGGGCTACTAGTGATTATCTCTAGCATTGCTAATTTGTGGCCTTCTCAAATATATATACAGAGCACGAGAAGGCTTGAAACCGGCAGTGCTGGGCCATATGCAGTATTAGTGATTTCTATCATAATGATATCTTGAATAAAACTATCTTTAATAAATATAATGAAGATGAAAAAAGGTTACATGCGACATTACCCTACCGGTGATATAATCATGAAGACTCCCTTTAGGCAAATACTCAAAGCACAGTAATCTTTGTTGTACATCTGCCATGACAAGCTTCCCATTGTAGATTTCCATCCTTCCTTGTGTGTCAGCACAATATCCAAGAAATCTTACTACATTTTTGTGGTTCGCCTTCATTAGACATTCAACCTCTTGATGAAATTTGTTCTCATGCAAATGGGTATTGAACAACTTCTTCACAGCAATTGTCCCATTCCTAAGCATTCCCTGCAGTCACAAGAAACCGTGTCACCATCAACTTAAATTTTTGAGCAGCTACATCTTAAGAATTGCCCATCTGAGACCTAGATATATCATACCTTATAAACCACAGCAAACCCACCGCTTCCTATTCGTTTGTCATTGGAGAAACCATTTGTGATGTTTTCCAAAAGTGATAATGGCAGATCAGTCGGCTCTACACTTTCATCGAGCAGCATGCGCTCAAGGACATCGCGTTTTGCACTAGCTGCACGATCCATCTATCACAATACCCTTGAAACAGAAAAAGAAAGTACTGTCTTAATTATTCACTGTGTCATGAGAGGACGTAATTACAGAAAGAATATCACTCTTCTATTTCACTCTTATTCCCTCAGTGAGCAAACATTCTGAAATGGAAACTCCCAACAAGCTCAAGAAAAATTGTGAAAGGAACAAATACATCTCTACGTACCCAACAAGAAGGGGCTCAACTAATCTACTCATGAACATGTGAGCTAACGATAGAAGAGCTTCTGCCACAGCACCCAACTAGCATAATCTTATGGAGTAGGAGCAGTGGCGGAGCTCGTCAATTTAGACGTCTAGGGCCACTATCAAAGCGTATATGCTCCTCGCACCGGGTCAAAATACCATCCGCACCGAGTCAAATACTGATAGATAACAAAACTAACTCATAAATGCATAAGTTTAGATGATACTTAAATCCACAACATAATTAATGGAAATACGAAAGTAGTTAAAAATAATACCTGAAAAAAAATTAACAACTCTATACTGCACAACTATATAGGCTACAAAAATCAGCATAATCAATTATTCATTCATGGAATTCCAAGATCGGTAAAAGTTCAATGTTAAAATAGAACTTAGATTTGAGAATACGAAATTACCAATCTCTTCTTCTATAGCAATCCGCAAGACAACAGCAAATAAAGTAACAGCAGCAGCAGGTTCTCGGCAGGTCCAGCCGTCAAGGTCCTCTTCTGCTACCTCCACGGCTCCACTCGGCCAGTGTAGCGGCCAGGCGTGCAGCTGGCCAGCTGCGTCCTGCACCCTGCCGGCTACTACGGCCACTCCCAAGTGGGCACCGGGCGTCGGGAGGCAGTGCGCCGTGCGCGTCCGCCCGTGGGCGTGGTGGAATGGCGAGCGTCAGGGACGGATCGTCGGCGGGGTGGAGGACCGGTGGGCAGTGGGACGGGGAACCGACGGAGGACGGTGGTCGGCGATCAGCACTCGGCGCCCGGTACTCCGGCGGCTAGGGTTAGCAGCGTGCCAGTGTCGGTCAACGGTGAGGCTGTGAGGGCCAGGGAGAGCTGAAGTTCGCCAATCTGGACTCCGGAGAGAAGAAACGGGGGAGTTGGGGAGTCGGAACGGGCGCTGCCTCTCTCAGTCTCTCTTCTCTCTTTCTGGGCCGGAGTCTACAAGATTTGGCCGAACATCTAGAGCCGGTCCACAAAACTACATGCACATAAGGGGGATTTTGGGCCACGCCTAGGCCATGGCCCTAGGCCCAAATCCGCCCCTGAGTAGGAGTATATCTTTTACAGGAAACAAAACTGTAATTACCTGGAGAGGCACTCCGTCCTGCTTAGTGAAGAAGATTTTCAGACATGTTAATCTATTCATGCATCTACATCTATCACGCGGAGACGGCATAGGGCCTCACCACTGCAGAATGGCGAAGCACAGCATGACGAGCACGGTGACCATTTAGCTCGGAGAGCGCTGCGAGGGAGCGCCGCTGCTGCAGGACCGCGCCGCCGCGACCGAGATGGCCGGATGCGGGTCGCCGCTGCTGCGGGGCCGCGCCGCGCCCCGGCGGCGTTGCTGCGGCGCCGCTGCAGGAGCACGCGAGGGCGAAGGCGCCGCTTCGGGGCCGCGCCGCCGCCGAGACGGCCAGAGGCGGGCCGGCGCCGCTGAGGGGCCGCGCCGCGCCACGGTGGCGTTGCAGATGTGCGGCGCCCTGGGGGCCGCGCCACGTGGCCGGCGGAGGGCGGAGGGCGGGCGGCGCTCCGGCGGGGGTGGCGTCGCAGCCGGTGGAGGTCGCAGGAGCGCTGGAGGCCAGGCCGCCGTGCTGTGCTCGCCGCCGTCTGCCGAGAGAGAGCAGAGAGAAAGAGGAAAGAAATTTGTGGACGGGGAGACGGAGCAATGAAAAGAAAGAGAAAGGATTTGAATCCTGTGGAAACCAGGACAGGCACCCAGCTTAAACAAAAGCTGGGACACTTAGCCAGAGGTCAGATCTAGACAGTACATCCAAAGAATGCAGAATATTTTTTTAGACACCCAGCTTAAAGAGAAGTTGGCACACTAAGAGGTCAGATCTGGACACTACGCTTTAAAGCTCCACAAAGTGGAAATGCAGACTTGCAGAGTATTTTTTAGAAACCAGCTAGTGAGCTCTAAGACCGAAACAGTGCCGTGCAACTGTGCAACGTGCAATCCTAAACAAGTTCTTGTTTAGTCCCCAAACTCCCAACTTTAGCACTATGCAAAAAGAAGATTCCCCGTCACATTAAACTTCCGGTACATGTATGGAGTACTAAATGTAGATGAAATTAAAAACTAATTGTGCAGTTTGGTTGAACTTTACGAGACGAATCTTTTGAGTCTAATTAATCAATGTTTGGACAATAATTCACAAATACAAACAAAATTGCTACGGTGTTTGTCGTCACATCAAACACTGTACAAATACCGAATCGGGCCAGGAAATAAACACGCCCCAACTCGAAAAGTAATGGTGAACCCACGGCTTCACTGCACTTGCTTCAGTAGCCGAGCCAATCATCCTCATGTGCAATCACACTTGAGGACGTGAAGCTTATACAAATGCTTAAGTAAATTTCTGCATAAATCCCTTTCATGGCAGATCGAGCTTGTTGCTTCCTGGCAGCGACGGCGATGCCATGGACCGATTGAGCCACACGTTGGGCAAGGCTGGAGATGGATTGTATGGGAACCAGCGACTTCACCAACCTGCTTGACACAGAAATCAGGAGGTCAATGCCACCGGCCAGGGATTTTAATCCTCGCCGAGTTCTACGGAAACAATCCCGGAAAATGTTGCCGGCCAGGGATTTGAATAATACCGGGGAAACTTCAGATAGCTTTCGCGAGTGTTCCTGGCACCGATCGTCAGCTCATTTAAAGTTTACATTTGTTGTGGCCAGCACGCGCGCTGAGGCTGTCCACGATAGCAAATGGAATGCCGGCCGTCCAAGTCATGATGGGTGGTTCTCGTTGCGTTGACCGACGAGCATAGGCGTCGTCTGGTCAAAGCCCTGATGCGCGGCCAGCCCGTGGCCAGTGGCCCGCGTGCATGGGCGCGCCCGAAGGACTAGTACAACATTATCCGTCGTTGAGGTACCGTCCGCTGCAGTTTGTTGGGCAACAAGAATGGTTCAGTTAAGCACAACATTGGACGGATCAGATTCAGATTTCAGCGGGCACGATTTCTTTTACATTTCACATCGGGAGTACTACCAAGAATGGTAAAGATCAGCCTGCTGATCGTGAAGGAGAACATCCGGCGAGCCTTCGTCAGGCTCATATATATGGCTGGCTGTCAGCCGGAACTCCCTCTCCGGCGACCGGAATTTCTCCGGCGAGCTCTCAAACTCACCGACGAACTCAAGCAGAA
Source organism: Miscanthus floridulus (assembly GCF_019320115.1). Taxonomy (NCBI): domain Eukaryota; kingdom Viridiplantae; phylum Streptophyta; class Magnoliopsida; order Poales; family Poaceae; genus Miscanthus; species Miscanthus floridulus. The sequence goes on from NC_089589.1 coordinate 45,389,034, forward strand.
AGTGGACACAAGAGAATTTGGTGCCGAGCACAACCGTGTCAGCGTTTTCTTTGTTAATAGCTCCTACTTATACACAGCGAGCTTCTAGGAATAGAAAACCAACGGAAACAAAGGAAAGGCTGAGCTAATCTCGAGCCTCCGCCATGTGCGCCATGCGAGCCATGACTCTGAACGTGCGCGCCATCCCACGCACCAAGCCAGACCGGGAGAAGCGGACAGCATGCGCCACGACGCACCAGAACGCCGTGGCTCCTACGATACAGGACGCGCCCGGGAGGATAGCAATCCAAGCCGCGCTCACACTTAACTACCAGATTGAAAAATTGAGCGGGAACACAGGATTACAGAAGAACTGATCACATTTCACCCCTAAGCCTGATGTTCCTTGCTGATCTTGACTACACCCAGCTGAACACGAAGTTCACAAAACCTGTCTCGCGCCAGCGGCTTTGTCAAGATGTCAGCCAGTTGCTCCTCAGTGCGGACGTGCTCAATGTCCATCCTCCCGTCAGTAATGCACTCTCGAATGAAATGAAATTGAACATCAATGTGTTTGCTTCGATCATGAAAAACAGGATTCTTACTAAGAGCAATTGCCGATTGGCTGTCCATCTTCAGTAGAAATGCGGCGCGCTGCTTGCTTGTCAATTCGGCCAGGAGCTGCGCCAGCCAAATCCCTTGGCACGCCGCCGTAGTCCCTGCGATGTACTCAGCTTCACACGAGGAGAGGGCGACGACCTTATGCTTCTGCGACTGCCATGACACGGGATAGGAGCCGAGGAAGAACAGCACGCCGGTGGTGCTCTTCCTTGTATCAACATCACCTCCCATGTCGGCGTCGCTGAACCCCACCAGCTTCAGCTTGCCTTCTCCGCGCTTGTAGCAGCAGCCGAACTCGACGGTGCCGGCAATGTAGCGAAGGACTCGCTTGACGGCGTTGAGGTGTTCGGTGGTGGGGCGCTCCATGAAGCGGCTGATGTAGCCGACAGCGAACGCGATGTCGGGCCTGGTGTGAACCAGGTACCGCAGGCACCCGACAATGCCTCGGTACGCCGTGGCGTCCACCGGCACCGTTGTGCTTTCCTTCGACAACCTCAGGCGAGGCTCCATCGGGGTGTGGCACGGGTTACAGCCGCTCATGCCCGCGCGTTCTAGAATCTTGCGCGCGTACGCCGCTTGCGAGAGCTTGATGCCATCGTTTCCCTGCTGCACTTCAATGCCCAGATAAAAAGAGAGAAGACCAAGGTCACTCATCTTGAACCTGGAGCACATCTGCTGCTTGAACTTGGCGATCTCCGTGGCGTCGTTTCTGGTGATGATGAGGTCGTCGACATACACCCCCACTAGCAGTTGTGACGCGCCCTCACCGCGGGCGTACACCGCGTGCTCCGAGGTGCTATGGTTGAAGCCGAGCGCCGCCAGTGTCTCGTCAAGCTTTGCATTCCACGCGCGTGGTGCCTGACGGAGACCATAGAGCGCCTTGTCCAGACGCAGTACCTTGTCCTCTTGTCCGTCGACGACGAAACCGGCCGGCTGACGCACATACACCTCCTCGCGCAGTTCCCCGTTCAGGAACGCGGACTTTACGTCCATGTGGTGCACCGGCCACCCTTCCTGAGCAGCGAGCGCAAGCAACACCCGCACGGATTCAATGCGGGCGACAGGCGCGAACACCTCGTCGAAGTCGATGCCGGGCTGCTGGACATAGCCCTTTGCCACGAGCCGCGCCTTGTGCTTCACAACCTCGCCGGCGGCGTTCTTCTTCACCTTGAACACCCACTTCAAGCCGATCGGACGATGACCAGGCGGAAGGGGCACTAGGCGCCATGTCTTGTTACTCTCTATGGAGTCCATCTCCTCCATCATGGCACGTCGCCATGGCTGGTACTTTTTGGCCTCAGCAAAGGTCACCGGCTCCTCCTCAATCTGCAGATGAAGTTGTGCAGCAACCTGGCGCGCGGCGTACCCGGGCGGCGACGTCGCGCCCAGTACGTTGTCGACGGTGCGGTAGCGCGGCTCGACATCGTCGTTGTCCGCGTCCCAATACTCCTCAGCATTTGGCGGTGGGGACACGAACTCTAGGATGGTAGAAGTTGCCGGCACCGGTGTACCCTGATCTGCAGTAGGTGGAGTGGGCGATGTTGGGGAAGACTGCGCCATGGGCGCGCTGGGAGCCGATGCGGACGCTGGAGTCACCGGAGGCTCTGGCGATCCAGCAGGTGGGGCGTTGAAGAGCCTGGAGCCCAGCTCGATGGTGTTGTATTCCATGACCAGCTCTGCATTGGTGCTCATCTCTTCATCCTTCCAGTTCCAGGACGCCTGCTCATCGAACACAGCGTCCCTGGATACGACAGCGCGTCGCGACGCCGGGTCGTAGAAGCGCCACGCCTTGGCGCCTCGCTCGTACCCGATGAAGATCACCGGGGTTCCACGATCATCCAGCTTCTTCAGGTATGGCTTCATGGACTTGACGTAGGCGACGTAGCCAAAGGTGCGGAAATAGTGGACGTTGGGCTTCCTGCCATGCCAGGCCTCGTATGGGGTGACGCCGTCGAGCGCCTTCATTGGAGCCCGGTTTAGCAGGTACACGGCGGTGGCCACCGCCTCCCCCCAGAACAGCGACGGCATGCTCCGGCCCTTCAACAGGCTGCGTGCCATCGTCACGACCGTCTGATTGTGCCTCTCCACGATGTCGTTCTGCTGGGGCGAGTATGGCGTCGTGTGTTGCCTCTCAACGCCACGCTCGGAGCAGTAGGACTCGAACTCGACGGAGGTGAACTCGCCTCCGTTGTTGGTGCACAGCACGCGCAGTCGCCGGCCCGTCTCCACCTCCACCCACGCCTAGAACTTCTTCACGGCTATGAGGGTGTCGCTCTTCGCAGCAAGCAGCGCCACCCACATGTACCTGCTTCGGTCATCAACCAGCAGAAGGAAGTACTGCTTACCGTCGGGGGTCGTCGGCGAGATGGGGCCACAGAGGTCTCCATGGACCAGATCCAGTAGTCCTTCAGTGCGCCGCTTCGCCTGCGACAGGAATGGAGTCTGCTTTAGCTTGGTGGTGACGCAGTCGGCGCAGAGCTGTTGGACGTGATCAACGCGAGGAAGATTGTGCACCATGCCCCGCTGCTCCAGCTTGAAAGGTCCTAATATGGCTAGAGGGGGGCGAATAGCCTATTTAAAAATTTACAAATCAACTAGAGCAATTTGATTAGTATGACAAATAGCGTAATGCAAAGTTGCTCTAGCTCTACAAGGGTTGCAAGCGACATATCCAACAATTCTAGTTGCAATGATTATTTAGGCACACAAACTTGCTATGTAATTACTCACTAAGAGCTCTCAATCTTGCTACTCTAAAGAGCTCAACTAGATGAATGTAAATAATAAAGCAAGCTCTCAATTCTAATTACACTAAAGAGCTTGTATCAACTAGTTTGCAAGAATGTAAATAAGTGAGTATGGTGATTATACCACCATGAAGGGGATGAACCAATCATAAGATGAAGATTAAGCCAATCACCGAGAGAATGTAAATGACAAGAGACAACCAATTTTTCTCCCAAAGTTCACGTGCTTGCCAACACGCTAGTCCCCGCTGTGTCGACCAACACTTGGTGGTTCGGCGGCTAAGAGGTGTTTCACAAACCTCATCCACACGATAGGACACCGCAAGAACCGGCCCACAAGTGAGGTAACTCAATGACACTAGCAATTTACTAGAATTACCTTTCGGCACACCACCGGGGAAGGTACAACTCCCCTCACAATCACCGGAGATGGCCACGAACAATCACCAACTCGTACCAATCCTCCACCGCTGCTCCAACCGTCTAGGTGGTGGCAACCACCAAGAGAAACAAGCGAAATCCACAGCGCAACACGAATACTAAGTGCCTCTAGATGCAATCACTCAAGCAATGCACTTGGATTCTCTCCCAATCTCACAATGATGATGGATCAATGATGGAGATAAGTGGGAGGGCTTTGGCTAAGCTCACAAGGTTGCTATGTCAATGAAAATGTGCAAGAGTTGTGGCTTGAGCCGGCCAAGGGGCTTTAAATAGAAGCCCCCATCAAATAGAGCCGTTGGCTCAAAAAAACGGGCTGACTGCGTGTCGATCGGACGCTCCGGTCACACTGCACCGGACGCAGCACCGGACGCTCCAGTCGTGAATACCGGACGCGTCCGGTCAGCATACCGGATGTGTCCGGTGGCCCCAGACTACCACGTGTCCAGTTCAAATTAAACTTAGCCGTTGCTGCCCATTCTGCTGACAACCGGACGTAGTGTCACAAATGATCGGACGCTGAGCCGCAGTGTCCGGTGGAGTACAGTAAGCAACCACGCCCGACAGGACGCGTTCGGTGGTACCGAACCGGACGCTGCCAGCGTCTGATCGGCTGCTCTACCGTCTACTGCCTTTTCTGATTCACACCGAACACGTCTGGTGTGGCGACCGGACGCGTCCGGTCGCTGAGTCTACCGCCGAAATACCGGACGTGTCCGGTCACATACCGGATGCGTCCGGTCACTCTGTAACCAGCGCGACTAACTCATTTTCGACTCTATCTCCTTCACCCTTGCTCAAATGTGCCAACCACCAAGTGTATCACCTTGTGCACATGTGTTAGCATATTTTCACAAACATTTTCAAGGGTGTTAGCACTCCACTAGATCCTAAATGCATATGCAATGAATTAGAGCATCTAGTGGCACTTTGATAACCGCATTTCGATACGAGTTTCACTCCTCTTAATAGTACGGCTATCTATCCTAAATGTGATCACACTCACTAAGTGTCTTGATCACTAAAATAAAATAGCTCCTACATTTTATACCTTTGCCTTGAGCCTTTTGTTTTTCTCTTTCTTCTTTTTCAAGTTTAAGCATTTGACCATCACCATGCCATCACCATTGTCATGATCTTCGCCATTGCTTCATCACTTGGAGTAGTGCTACCTATCTCATAATCATCTTGATAAACTAGGTTAGCACTTAGGGTTTCATCAATGAACCAAAACCAAACTAGAGCTTTCAATCTCCCCCTTTTTGGTAATTGATGGCAACCCTTATACAAAGATTTGAATTAAAGTACATTTGAATCCATGTTGCTTGCCCAAGCATATTTACCATGTGTAAAGGATATGGGCAAGTTTCATGAACTCCATATGATAGCAATTGCTCCTCCTATATATGTGCTAAGAGTTTGGATTGAAGCTTTGCACATATGATTAGATAGGAAATATAGGAGACAATTTCTACCAAATGATGCTAAGGTATAAGAGATGGAACTTTGAAGCGTGATACCAATCAGAGTGCACCATTATACCATCCTTAGCACCATTAGTAACTAGACATACACAAAAACTAGAATACCCCATGAGATCAATATTACAAATAAGGGTCTAGTTTCTATAGAATAAACATAGGTCTAGTTACTTTAGCCTATGCATGCTAGTTTTTCATTTCAACATTCAAACCTACAACTAGCATACACCACACAAGCATGGATATTTGAAATTAAAAACTTATGTCATGTAAGCAAACATATGTAATGCACATTCAAATGCACTATACAAGTTTATGAGCTTGCTCCCCCTATTTGTATGCTCAAAATTTTAATTGACCCCCTTCGTTTCTTTGTTGTCTTTTCACTATCTTTGTACACTATTTCTCCCCCTTTGTCATCAATGACCATAAAGGCTTAAAGTATAGATAGGGTAGGATTATTAATGTCAATAATTTGCACAAAAGGTGGCCTCAAATTATAGATATGTTGGGGTGAAACCATATGAAATGAGGATCATTTTCCCAATTTGGTTCAATCTAGATTACTTGCAAAAGATATTTAACTCGGTTTGATCCAAGGACAAGCTTCTTCACACCTCCAAATAAGGGTTATCTTGTACCATGTTGAGTTAAACACTTATAGCTCATTTTCTAAATCAAACACTAGGTTTACAAGCCCACAAATATGTCATATGCTACCATTAGATTATTTCAAACATACAAGCAATAGTGGTACCATACAAGCATCCAATTCATTTGATTTTCATGAATGAGCCTATTCAAATGTGAAATATGTCTAGATGCACTAATTATGTCCTTAGCAAGGATGTATGCCATGCCAATCAACTTTTATCTTGGATTGCTCGAAGGAGAGACATGTCATATAATGGGGTTACATCAACACATATTGGAGAAGTCAAGTATGTTCAATTCATTCCTTAGCTTGCAAAACCTCTTCTCATCAAGTGGCTTGGTGAATATGTCGGCAAGTTGATCTTCGGTGCCCACACTCTCTATGCAAATTTCCCCTTTTTGTTGGTGATCTCTTATGAAGTGATGACGGACATCTATATGCTTTGTTCTTGAGTGTTGAACCAGGTTGTTGGTGAGCTTTACGGCACTTTCATTGTCACATAGCAATGGCACTTGCTTGAACTTGATTCCAAAGTCACTCAAGGTAGCCTTCATCCAAAGTAATTGAGCACAACAACTACCGGCCAAAATGTACTCCGCTTCGATGGTTGAAAGTGCTACACTATTTTGCTTCTTTGATGACCAAGACACAAGTGATTTTCCCAATAGTTGACATGTGCTCGATGTGCTCTTTCTCTCAACTTTACATCCCGCATAATCGGAATCTGAATATCCAATCAACTCAAATCTTGCTCCTTTGGGATACCATAATCCAACATGTTGTGTATGCTTCAAGTACCTCAATATTTTTTTTGTTGCTTTCAAGTGACTTTCTCTTGGTGATGCTTGAAATCTAGCACACGTGCATACACTAAACATCACATCCGATCTTGATGCGGTCACATAGAGTAGGCTTTCAATCATAGACCGATACATCTTTTGATCCACCATATTGCCACTAGCGTCACTATCTAAGCTTCCACTTGTCCCCATTGGTGTACTAATAGCTTTACTCTCATCCATTTCAAACTTCTTGAGCATGTCCTTGATATACTTGCCTTGACTCACAAATATGCCATTCTTTATTTGCTTGATTTGAAGACCAAGGAAGTAACTAAGTTCTCCAATCATAGACATCTCAAACTCACTTGCCATCATCTTGCCAAACTCCTCACAAAATTCTTAATTTGTTGATCCAAAGATGATATCATCAATATAGATTTGCATTACAAACAAGTCATTTTCAAGCTTCTTGGTGAAGAGAGTGGTGTCAACCTTTCCCATCTTGAATCCCTTAGAGAGTAGAAAATCCCCCAATCTCTCATACCATGCTCTAGGTGCTTGTTTCAATCCATACAAAGCCTTTCTTAACTTAAACACATGGTTGGGTTTCTTTTCATCTTCAAAACCGGGAGGTTGCTCAACATACACAAGCTCATTGATGTACCCATTGAGAAATGCACTTTTCACATCCATTTGGTACAACTTGATGTTGTGGGCACAAGCATAAGCTAGCAAGATCATAATTGCTTCCAATCTTACAACCGGGGCATATGTTTCTCCAAAGTCAAGACCTTCAACTTGAGTGTAACCTTGAGCCACTAATCTTGCTTTGTTCCTTATTACTATCCCATCTTGATCTTGCTTGCTCCAAAAGACCCACTTAGTTTCAATCACATTATAATCCTTAGGCCTCTCAACTAAATCCCATACTTAGTTTCTTGTGAAGTTATTTAGCTCTTCATGCATAGCATTTATCTAATCAACATTCCTCAAAGCTTCATCTATCTTCTTAGGTTCAATAGATGACACGAATGAGAAATGCTCACAAAATAAAGCCAATCTTGATCTTGTTTGTACACCTCTTGAAATATCACCAATGATAGTATCTAATGGATGATCTCTTACAACATTGGTTGGTTGAAGCACTTACACTTGATTGCTAGCATTTGATTGATCACTTGGTTGAGATGATGAACTAGCCATTTATTGATCTTGCATATTGCCATCACTAGTGCTTGCTTGGATTTAATCATGAGAACCACTAGCTTGCACATTTGAGTTAGAGAGCACTTGATTCTTGTCATCTTCAATATCAATCACCTCTCTAGGCCTTAACTCACCAATGTCCATGTTCTTCATTGCATTGACCAATTGAGTGCCTCTTACATCATCTAGATTCCCATCTTCCTCTTGGAAACCATTTGTTTCATCAAACTCCACATCATGAACCTCCTTAAGAGTACTACTAGCTAAATTCCAAACTCTATAAGTTTTGCTAGTAGTGGAGTAACCAAGCAAGAAACCTTCATCACATTTCTTTTCAAACTTACTCAATCTAGTGCCTTTCTTCAATATGTAGCACTTACAACCAAAGACCTAAAAGTATGCTATGTTGGGCTTTCTTCCATTCAATAGCTCATAAGGCGTCTTTTCCATCATGGGGTGACAAGTCTATGTGCATCAACTCAAGTGCCTTAGATGTGCTCATCATGCTCTTCTTAGGATGTGTATTACCAACTTGCTTTCCGGCTTGACATGCACTACATAGTTTGTCCTTCTCAAAAGTAACATCTTTCATGCCTCTAACTAAGTCATGCTTAATCAACTTGTTCAATTGTTTCATTCTAACATGACCAAGCCTTCTATGCTATAACCAACCAATGCTAGACTTAGTGATCAAACATGTTGACAATTGAGCTTCTCTAGCATTGAAATCAACCAAGTATAGATTCTCATATCTAAATCCTTTGAATATCAAGTTAGAGCCATCTACACTTATGATCTCTACATCATCCACACCAAATATGCATTTGAAACTAAGATCACACAATTGAGCTACCGATAATAGGTTAAAGTTCAAGCTCTCTACTAGTAGCACATTGGAGATGCTCAAATCATTGGATATTGCAATCTTACCAAGCCCTTTGACCTTGCCTTTGCCATTGTCACCAAATGTGATACTATCAATCCCATTGCTCTTGCTTTCATTGATTGAATTGAACATTCTTGGATTACCAGTTATGTGTTGTGTGCACCCACTATCAAGCACCCAATGACTTCCTCCGGCTTTATAATTTACCTACAAAAGAAGATCAATTCTTTTTAGGTACCCAAACTTGCTTGGGTCCTTGTAGGTTAGTCACCAAGGTCTTTGGTACCCAAATGGCCTTCTTCTTTGGGCCCACAATTGGTGTACCAATAAACTTAGCCTTCACACCATTGGCACCCTTATAAAGCATGTAACAAGAATCAAATTTGATTGAGGATACATTAGGTAGCTTATTCTTGTTAGTCTTGCAATTTTGCTCTATATGCCCAACTTGCTTGCATCTATTGCAAAACTGACCATTGCCCTTCATAAAGCTAACTTTGGGAGTGATAAAGGCCGCCTTGCCTTTCTTGGGGGTATAGCCTAATCCCTCTTTGTTGAGAGAAAACTTTTGGCTACCCAAGCACTTTAGCAAGCGGGCATCTCCACCATAGGCATTGCCTAAGGCACGAGTGAGCTCATTCACCTCCTTCTTGAGGGTTTCATTTTCCACCATTAGTGATGTATCATTCATAGGTGGAGTGGTAATGGTTGTGCTACAAGAAGTGTTAGTAGAAGCAACAATAATAGGTTCATGAAAAGATTCATCAATAAGATCACATGTTAGTCCCACATCACATGTTACTATCACTTGCTCCTTCTTGGCTTCCTCCTTCTTGACTTGCTCAATGAGAGAAGTGAGCCTTTTCAAGCTTAGAGTGAGTTTTTCCAAGCTTCTCATGGGCATCCATTAGCCCCTCATGATTAGCATTGAGCTCACCAAAGGATTGCTCAAGAAATTTTACTTTCTTGCGTAATTCTTTGCACTCCTTTCTCTTCATCTCATTGCAAGCATGCACTTGCTCACACATGTCCAAGAGCTCCTCCTTGGAGTACTCCTCATCATCATCATCATTATCATTCCTACAAGAGTCACTTTCATATTCATCATCATCACTCTCATCATATTTTACCTTGGTAGGCTTTGCCATGAGACATGTCGATGGAGTGTCGAAGATGGAGAGCTTGTTGTTGATGGCGATACTTGCTAGTGCTTTCTTGATAGATTTCTTGCCATCATCACTAGAGTCATCACTATCCGATGAGCCATCACTATCCCATGTGACCACATAACCTCCACCCTTCTTCTTTTGGAAGGTCATTCTCTTCTCCTTCTTTTCCTTCTTTTCATTCTTATATTTCTTGTGCTTCTTCTTCTCATCTTCATCATTATCACTATTGTAGGGACAATTTGCTACAACATGATCGGGGCTCTTGCAATTGTAGCATCTTCTTACATATTCTTTGCTCTTGGTATGATCTCTTCTCTTTCTTGCACCATAACCCTTCTTCTTCATGAACTTGCCCATCTTGCGCACAAAGAGAGCCATAGCCTCATCATCAATATCACTTAGATCTTCATCATCACTTGATTCTTTCTTGGACTTGCCCTTGTTCTTTGATGATGATGAGCTAGCCTTGAATGCTATGCTTTTCTTCTTCTTGTCTTCTTCTTCCTTCTTGTCATCCTTGTCACCCCCCTCCGTTTCCACACGGTATGTCTCTTGTGTCATGACATCACCTAGTACTTGGTTGGGGGTAATATCCTTTAATCCTCCTCTTATGATGAGCAATCTCAACATCTCAAATCTTGGAGGTAGGCACATTAAGAACTGATGAGAGACATCATCATCCTTGATCTTTTCTCCCAAAGCCTTCAAGTCATTGACAATTACTTGCAATCGATAGAACATCTCTGGAATGCTCTCATCTTCCTTCATCTTGAAGCTTGTCAACTTGTCCTTGAGGATGTACAACTTGGCACTCTTCACCACCGGTGTGCCCCTCATATGTTTCCTCCAATCTCTTCCACACCTCATTTGCTCTTTCACAATTCTTGATTTGCTCAAACACCTTGGAATCAATGGCATTGTATATGGTGTTGAGAGCCATTGTATTGCATTGCTTGTTGATCTTATCTTGGTTAGTTGGATCATCGGGATCAATGATAGCATAGTCATTCTCGGTCACTTCCCATATTTGATCATTGATTGAACCAAAATATATCCTCATCTTTCTCTTCTAATAATCATAGCATGTGCCGTCAAAGAACGGTGGTTTGCCCCCCACATGGTTGAACACAACTTGAGCCATAATTTGACACCGAGGTTGTTAAGCCTTCAATCAAACGGTGACCACGGCTCCGATACCACTTGAAAGGTCCAAATATGGCTAGAGGGGGGTGAATAGCCTATTTAAAAATCTATAAATCAACTAGAGCAATTTGATTAGTTTGACAAATAGCGTAATGCAAACTTGCTCTAGCTCTACAAGGGTTGCAAGCCATCTATCCAACAATTCTAGTTACAATGATTACTTAGGCACACAAACTTGCTATGTAATTACTCACTAAGAGCTCTCAATCTTGCTACTCTAAAGAGCTCAACTAGATGAATGTAAATAATAAAGCAAGCTCTCAATTCTAATTACACTAAAGAGCTTGTATCAACTAGTTTGCAAGAATGTAAATAAGTGAGTAGGGTGATTATACCACCGTGTAGGGGATGAACCAATCACAAAATGAAGATTAAGCCAATCACCGGGAGAATGTAAATGACAAGAGACAATCGATTTTTCTTTCGAAGTTCACGTGCTTGTCAACACGCTAGTCCCCGCTGTGTTGACCAACACTTGGTGGTTCAACGGCTAAGAGGTGTTTCACAAACCTCGTCCACATGATAGGACACTGCAAGAACCGACCCACAAGTGAGGTAACTCAATGACACTTGCAATTTACTAGAGTTACATTTCGGCACTTCACCGGGAAAGGTACAACTCCCCTCACAATCACCGGAGATGGCCACGAACAATCACCAACTCGTGCCAATCCTCCACTGCTGCTCCAACCGCCTAGGTGGTGGCAACCACCAAGAGAAACAAGCGAAATCCACAGCGCAACACGAATACCAAGTGCCTCTAGATGCAATCACTCAAGCAATGCACTTAGATTCTCTCCTAATCTCACAATGATGATGGATCAATGATGGAGATGAGTGAGAGGGCTTTGGCTAAGCTCACAAGGTTGCTATGTCAATGAAAATGTGCAAGAGTTATGGCTTGAGCCGGCCAAGGGGCTTTAAATAGAAGCCCCCATCAAATAGAGCCGTTGGCTCAAAAAACGGGCTGACTGCACGTCGACCGGACGCTCCGGTCACACTGCACCAGACGCTCCGGTCGTGAATACCGGACACGTCCGGTCGGCATACCGGACGTGTCTGGTCACCCCAGACTGCCACATGTCCAGTTCAAATTAAACTTAGCCGTTGCTGCCCCTTCTGCTGACAACTGGACGCTCACACCGGACGCAGAGTCACAAATGACCGGACGCTGAGCCGCAGCGTCCGGTGGAGTACAGTATGCAACCACGCCCAACCCTACATGTCCGGTGGTACCGGACCGGACGCTGCCAGCATCCGATCGGCTGCTCTGCCGTCTGCTGCCTTTTCTGATTCACACCGGACACGTCCGGTGTGGCGACCGGACGCGTCCGGTCGCTGAGTCTGCCGCTGAAATACCGGACGTGTCCGATCACTCTGTAACCAGCATGACTAACTCCTTTTCAACTCTATCTCCTTCACCCTTGCTCAAATGTGCCAACCACCAAGTGTATCACCTTGTGCACATGTGTTAGCATATTTTTACAAACATTTTCAAGGGTGTTAGCACTCCACTAGATCCTAAATGCATATGCAATGAATTAGAGCATCTAGTGGCACTTTGATAACCGCATTTCGATACGAGTTTCACTCCTCTTAATAGTATGGCTATCTATCCTAAATGTGATCACACTCACTAAGTGTCTTGATCACTAAAACAAAATGGCTCCTACATTTTATACCTTTGCCTTGAGCCTTTTGTTTTTCTCTTTCTTCTTTTCCAAGTTTAAGCATTTGACCATCACCATGCCATCACCATTGTCATGATCTTCACCATTGCTTCATCACTTAGAGTAGTGCTACCTATCTTATAATCATCTTAATAAACTAGGTTAGCACTTATGGTTTCATCAATTAACCAAAACCAAACTAGAGCTTTCACAGCTTCCGCAGGGCGTCAAAGTGAAGATGCCCGTATCGCTCATGCCACAACCACGCACCATCGGTGGCACGCATAGCCAGGCAGAGCGCCCGAGCGATCTTGACACACAGGAGGTACAGGCGGTTCACCGACCGCCTTACTCGAACGATTAGGCGACCCTGCTCGTCATGGATCTGGAGAACGCCATCCTTGGCGTGCATGTCGCAGCCGCCTTCATCCAGCTGCCCGAGGCTGACGATGTTGGTGGTGAGCCACGGGATGAAGTACACCCCCGTGAGCGGGATGTGTTCTCCAGTCTTCGCCTCGAACAGCACGGTGCCGGCGCCCTCGATTGCGACCTTCGAGCCATCCCCAAATTTGACGGTGCCACGGACCGCCGTGTCGATGTCGATGAAGGAGTTGCGACAGCCGGTCATGTGGTTGGTGGCTCCACTATCGAGGTACCAAAGGGTGTCATCGCGCCTGGAGTCGCCATCGAGCTGTGAGAACACCTTGGCCTCCACGACGCGGAGGGGACGGCGCTCCGGCGGCGTTTGAATCCTCTTGGTGCGAGACGTCAGCGGTGGATTGGGGAAAAGTGTGGCACAGGCCATCAGTAGTGTGGGCTCCCGGTCTTCATCAGCCTAAGCCACATGGGCCTCGGCTTTGGGCTCGCTGCGGCATTCTCTAGCCCAATGGCTCGTCTTGCCACACTTCTTGCACTGATCTCGACTGACAGCCTGCCCACCGGACTCGGCCTGGCCTCCTTCACGCGATGCAGAGGCACCTGGTTCGCTTTTGCCGCGCCCGCGTCCACGTTCGTGGTCGCCGCGCTTCTTCCCGCCGGCGCCGCTGGAACTGGTGCCTCCGCCCTTCCCCTCAGAGTCGCGGAGTTTGAGTCGGGCAAGCCACTCCTCCTCATAGAGAAGCAGTCGGCCCTGATTGTCGTGGACGGGGGCGGGCTTATGCCGCTGTTCGATGACGCGGAGTCGCCTGGTGACCTCCTCGACGGAGATCGTGTTGATGTCGAGCAGCGTCTCAATCGAGATGGCCACCTGACTCAGGTGCTCGGGGACGAGTTGCAGCATCTTGCGCACGAGCTCGACGTCGCTGATGTTGTCGCCGAGAAGACGCAGATCGGCGGCGAGCCCGGTGATGCGGTTCGTGAAATCCTCCGTGGTTTCCGCTTCCTTCCACGCCAGGGCGCCGAATTCACGCCACAGCTGTTGTGCATTCGCCTCCCGCACGCGCTGGACGCCGATTCGGATGCGCTTGATCGCCTCCCACGCCTTCGCTGCGGTCCGCTTCTCTCGCAGGCCTGCAAGCATGTCAGCGGGGACCGAACGCAAGATCACGGCGAGCGCCAGACGATCATGGCGGTATGAAACCTCCTCATCCTCCTCCGGCTCGACGGCATACCACCACCCCGTTGCCTCAAGGTTCACCTGCATCAACAACGCCCACTCGTGATAGTTGGTGCGTGTGAGCATGGGGAACTGAGTGCCAGCGGGGTAGTCTCCGAGCGATGTACGACGACCTCCTGGCGACCGCGACGCGGCGGCGGCGACGGTGAGTGACGGCGATTCCTCTGACGCCCGTCTCGACCACCATCCCGTCCGCCCGGCGGTGCGGAGGCGTGCTCCATCACAGGTGTACTTCTTTGATGCCAGATGTCAGCCGGAACTCCCTCTCCGGTGACCGGAATTTCTCCAGCGAGCTCTCAAACTCACCGACGAACTCAAGCAGAAAGTGGACACAAGAGAATTTGGTGCCGAGCACAACCGTGTCAGCGTTTTCTTTGTTAATAGCTCCTACTTATACACAGCGAGCTTCGAGGAATAGAAAACCAACGGAAACAAAGGAAAGGCTGAGCTAATCTCGAGCCTCCACCATGCGCGCCATGCGAGCCATGACTCTGAACGTGCGCGCCATCCCACGCACCAAGCCAGACCGGGAGAAGCGGACAGCATGCGCCACGACGCACCAGAACGCCGTGGCTCCTACGATACAGGACGCGCCCGGGAGGATAGCAATCCAAGCCGGGCTCACACTTAACTACCAGATTGAAAAATTGAGCGGGAACACAGGATTACAGAAGAACTGATCACGCTGGCGGCCTGCCGCCTCCCAAAACTGGAAGAATCTGGGCCTTGTTTAGATTGGAAAAAATTTCAAACCGATGAATAGTAGCACTTTCGTCTTATTTGGTAAATATTGTCCAATCATGGACCAATTAAGCTCAAAAGATTCATCTCGTGATTTTCAACTAAACTATGTAATTAGTTATTTTTTTTACCTACATTTAATGCTCCATGCAAATAGCTAAAAATTGATGTGATAGAGAGAGAGAGTGAAAAAACTTGAAATTTTGAGGGTATCTAAACAAGGCCCTGGTGAAGATGGGAGGCCAATGCGTTGTGCGACAGCTATCGATGATCTGAGGTGGAAGTGGGCCGGGATTTGGGAAGGACAGCGCCAGCTTGTCCAGAAGAATTTTGCCGCATTTGTCAGGTTTGCCAATGTACCCTATGCCTAAGGCAAGACAGTAACGATTAGATTAACACTAATCTATCAACTCGTGCTGTGCAGTGTGAGCAAATTCAATTACTGAGACAATTGGTTGCTGATATATATTTCCCCCCTAGTTCAAGAATTTTAAAAAAATGTTTTTAGGCCTTCTATCAAAGTTGGACTCTAGATATTTTTCTTGTCGGTACTGCATAAATATGTGTCATCCATATTGCTTTTTATACCGGTAGAAAAAAATTTGGCACCTGCCAATAAATACGAAATTTTAGGAATTTCGGACTGAATTTAAACAAATTCAAAGAAAATAAAAAAAATTGGCAGGATTTTAGTTGAAACTCTCTCTAATCCATGTGCAATGATGGCCTATGCCTCGGTCGGACTCGGTACGTACAAATAGTAGGAGGATCGGAATTTTCAACCGTACAATGATGGCCTGCCTCTCCTTGCTGCTGCCGTGTGCGACGTGATTGCTAAAAGCTCCCCTGCCGCCTGCCGCCTGCCGCCTGCCGCAGCCAGTGCCAGACGCCCAGACCCGGCCTCGCGAGTCGAGACCAGCGGGCACAAGGCAAAAGCTGCCTGCGCAGCGCAGTATTAGCACTGGAAAGGAGAGCGGCCTTTTGGACGGACACGGACGGGCCAATCCAAGCGGAAAGGAGAGCGGCCTTGTATTTGTATCTAAACGCAAAATTTTGGTATGGATTTTTTTTTGGCAAAAATGAATTTAAAAATATGAAAATCAGGAAAAAATAGAAATGGCAAAATTTTGGTATGCTTCATACCATGGCTCTGGTCGATTGCGGGCTTGCGGCGGTGGCGTGGCGTGACGGCTCGGCGGCGCAGCCCTAGCAGGAGGCGGGGTGGCCACGCAACGCTGGCGGGAAGCGAGGCGGCCACGCAGCACTGGGGGGAGGCGAGGCGGCGGACGCAACGCTTAGCGCCGGCGAGAGGCGAGGCAGCGAAGGCGTCCCGGGGCAGGCGGCGGCTTGCGAGTGACAAGTGACGATTTGGCGAGAGAAAAAAAAGACGAAATGCGTGGAGTGGACATGGGCCGGCTGGCGGGAATAGCAGAATTGGCCCATTTAGGCGCGGAATTTGGGCGCAGGCCAAATTCCACAGAAAATTTTGACATGTACATGTTTTTTCAGCAGTAATGCTGTCCTTCGTCCGCCCCCGAACGCTCACATTTGTGGGTCGCGACGCAAGCCCAAACACCGCAGCGGAGCTCGGCCAACGCACACAGCTCGCGGCGCACCACCCGTGCAGCTCACGGCGGCCGGTCGGGGCGAAGGCCATCCACACACTTATCGTGATCCGCCTACCTAACTCGTCGCGGCCACCTGCGCACTTCTTGTGCTCCGCCTACCCAGCTCGCCACGGCCAAGGGTGGAGCTCGCCCCTCACGATAGCTCAGGCGGAGCCTGCCCACACACATCTCGTGCTCCACCTAACTAGTTCGCCGTGGCCAAGGCGGATCTCACCCACGCGTAGGTTGTGATGGCCCGGATGGAACTTGCCCATGCACAGCTTTGCAGTGGAGCTCACCCCGCACACAGCTCGCGTTCCACCCGCACGGTGTGGAAACCCGTCGAGGCCTTCTGAGTGGCGATCTCCGCAACACCGGCGAGCTCTACATCTATGAACTCCACACACCGATAAGGCTCCATTCTTCCAAACAACAAGGAGATGTTGCGCTGAAACCGCTTGTTGCAAGCATTTGTTTCAGTTGTTTCTAATGTTTCAGAGATGCAAGGAAGATGCAAGGAGGGAGGTGGGGGTGAATCGAAGGCACCCTCGGTGCTCCGTCTCTCGCCCGTGCCTCTAACCTTGGTGTGCTCCCGACAACTAGTGGGGCGAGGGCCGACACGACCCTCACTACGCCGTTGTAGTTGTTTTTGCCGCCGTATATTGTAATCGGGTTGTTTCCAATTATTAATGAAACTACTTTTGTTCATAATCTCATTGCTCACGAGTTGTGCTTGGAGACTTAGGCCCCTCGTTGGGATGGGGCTGTTACGACAATGGCCTCGGTGGCCAAGATTGCCGCGCCCGTGCTACTAGAGGGGAGATCCTCGGCTTCCCGATTGATCCACTCGTATAGTTTCCAAGCCCATCATTCGATGCTCGGGGGCTCGCTGCCTCCCTCGGTGGGTCACCACGAGCGGTTCAAGGTCGGTACTTGTCAGGGACCTAATACTGGGGTACCCAATGAGGAGAAGCTAATAACCATCAAACGTTGATACTTTCAAGCAGACAAGAACGTAACTACACTTCTTATCCATACGACCAGAGGTTGGCCGTGCCTCGCCCAGCCCCTAAGGGTTGGCTCCGTCTCACCCGACCCTTGAGGTAAACTAGACGTAGGGACATTCTGCCTGAACCAGTATAAACCTTGTGTCCTTTAGTATACCATCCGAGCCTAACGCGCAATAAATATAAATTTACTAGTTGGTGTTTGTTCGAAACACCGACAGTTGCGCGCGCCAGGTAGGGGACCTTTGTGCGTTCCACATCAGGCCACGGATGGCTAACCACGGCATCTGCTGGGTCCTAGGCGCACACGTGCACTTTGGGAGCCTAGACTTTATCATCACGATAGTGGGGAGAGATGGCATTGGCTCACGCCGCCATCTAATCTCTCCCCTCCATCAGCCTCAACCATGAGAGGCTTGGGCGCCAGCTCAGCGTCTCCCTCAGACCCCAGCAGTCTAGGGAGGACCAGCATCGCCTCGCCCTTTTCGATGACAATGACATGGCGTAGTCTTCCAGAGGAGGATCCCTCTCTCTCGAACGCCACATACAGAGCGCCCTGATAGCGCTTCCGTTCGGTCTCCGCAACACCGCGGTTACCGTTAGCCACCTTGTGGCACGACACATGGTTCAGCCACCCGCGAACAACAAGTTCATGGGGGTGATCGAACATGTCAAGGAGTCTCTCCACAACCTCCTCACAGAGATGCCAGGGTCATCCTCTGGCTCTGACTCTAGCAGGGGGAGCCATCACCCCTCCTTGGATTGCTTCATGACGGGTACCCCCGAGGGGCACGTCGAAAGCATCTCCGCGGAGGAGGCTACCTCGGTGGGCAACCTTGGTGGCAAAACCGAAGGGGAGACAGTGGCCCCACCTCGCATAGGGGTGGAGCAGCTAAGAGCCTAAAAGCGGGAGATCGAGGAAGCTGGAATCCAGCTTGTGCGGGAATGCACGAAGGTCGATCGAGAGATCAAACGCCGTGGAGACAGTGGGCGCGCGCGCCAGGGCCCATGACATGAACCGAAGGATCATCGCCAACGATGAAGCCCTTCCTCGCTTCACCCGGGCAAGCCAGAACATCACCGCCGCAACGGCCTTGCTCCGTGGCCTTCTAGAGGCCGTGACGCCCGAGGATCATCAGGCCCACCGCGAGATTCGCACACTACTCGAGCGTGTTGCTACGTAGCAGGCTGAGAGCTCGCTGTCTCGATGACGCGAGCTCGACGCCAGCCAGGGCACAACCTCACTGCACCTCGCCAGGGACACGTCAGTCCATCAGGCACCACAAGGCGATAGGCAGCACACCGCGGTCCCGGTGCATCAACACCTCACTCGCAATCGTGATGCACGTACCCTCGATGCCCATAGACGCACCTATAGTGACCCGAGAGAAGGAGCCCGTTGTGGCTATCACCCTCATCACGGCGGACGCTATGATAGTGGAGAGGACCGGAGCCCAAGCCCTAGCCTACCAGGCCCTCAGGCCTTTGGGCGGCACATCCTCAACGCTGCTTTCCCACTAAGGTACCAACCACCTACCAATATCCCTAAGTACTCTGGGGAGACAAACCCTGGATATTGGCTCGAAGACTATCAGCTTGCCTGCCAAGCTGGTGGTACGGATAATGACAACTTCATTATCCACAACCTCCACTGTTCTTAGCCAATTCGGCACGAGCGTGGTTGGAACACCTACCATCCAACGCGAACCGGAGTTGGGCGGATCTGAAGGATATCTTTGTGGGGAACTTCCAGGGCACTTACAAGCGCCCTGGGAACCCATGGGAACTCAAGAACTACCGTCAGAAGGCTGGTGAGACCCTCCATGGGTACATCCGGCGCTTCTCCCAGTAGTGCAACGAGCTCCCTAACATCGCCGACGCTGACGTTATAGGAGCCTTCTTGTCCGAGACTTCCTGTGAGTCTTTGCTTCATAAGCTGGGACGCAAGGGCCCATGAACCACCAAGGAGCTCCTAGACATCGTCACTAGCCACGCCTTAGGAGAGGAGGCGGTCGAAGCAATCTTCGATCATCTCGAAGGCAAGGCAAGGTGGGACGAGGGCGCCAGCGAAGGCACCTCCAATCGTTTCGCCAAAAGGAAGAACAAGAAGCAACAGCATGAGGACTTGCTCGTAGCCGCTGTTGACCGCAAGGGTGGCTGGAAGCCCATGGAGGGCACTTCGAACCACTTCGAAAAGTTACTCGAGGGGCCGTGCCCGAACCACTCCTTTCTAGTGAAACATCTACTCAAGGACTGTAGCCTCATGCGGCGGTTCTTGTCCGAAGGCTCCAACAAAGGGGAGCAGGGAAAGGACCCTGCCCCCACTGTGGACGATGCCGAGGAGAAGGACGATGACTTTCCAATGCTGGATGGCTGCCTTATGATCTTCGAGGGATCAGCGGCCTACGACTCCAAACGACACCAGAAGGTCGTGCGCCGCAAGGTCTATATGACTGAACCGGCCACACCTGCTTTCCTACGGTGGTTAGAGTCCGCCATAACCTTCGATCGGGCCGACCATCCGGATAGCGTCCTGCACCCAGGGAGATATCCGCTCGTGGTCGACCCGATCGTCGGCCCAAAGCGACTCACCAAAGTACTAATGGATGGGGGCAGCGGCCTCAACATCATGTACGCAAAGATGCTCGACGAGATGGGCGTCGACCGGACATGCCTCCGCCCAACCTGAGCGCCTTTCCATGGCATCGTACCCGAGAAGCAGGCCTTGCCACTCGAGCAGATCGATCTGCCCATTACCTTCGAGGATCAGTTCAATTACAGGACTGAAACCCTCACCTTTGAGGTGGTTGGGTTCTGCGGAACCTTCCATGCCATCCTAGGACGTCCATGCTACGCGAAGTTCATGGCCACCCCCAACTATACATACCTCAAGCTAAAGATGTCGGGCCCCATAGGGTCATCACCGTCAGCACCTCCTTCCAGCACACCTATGAGTGCAAAGTTGAGTGCTATGGTCACACCGTAGCAATCGTTGCCTCTAGAGAGCTCGCCACCCTCAAGGAAGAGGTCATCGAAGAAGCGCCAGATGCCAAGAAGTTGGCCAGGTCATTCAAGCCGGTAGAGGGCTCTAAAGAAGTCCTCATAGACCTTGGGAGCACCGAGGGTAAAACGGTACGCATTGGTACCACGCTTTCCTCCGAATAGGAAAGCGCGCTCGTCGACTTCCTCTACGATAACAAAGACATCTTTGCGTGGAAACCCTCGGATATGCTAGGCATTCCGAGGGAGGTCGCCGAGCATACCTTGAAAATCCACCCAGACTCTAGGTCGGTGAAGCAACGCCTACGTCGCTTCGATGAGGAGAAACGTAGGGCCATCGGTGAGGAGATAGCCAAACTTTCGACGGCTGGATTCATCAAGGAAGTGTACCACCCAGAGTGGTTAGCTAATCCCGTTCTTGTACGAAAGAAGAGTGGGAAATGGAGGACGTGTGTTGACTATACGGGTCTCAACAAGGCGTGCCCAAAGGATCCGTTTCCTTTGCCGCGCATAGACCAAATAGTCGACTCTACCTCGGGGTGCAAAACCCTCTACTTCCTTGATGCGTGTTCCAGCTACCATCAAATCACGATGAAAGAGTCCGACCAGCTCGTGATGTCTTTCATCACCCCCTTCGGATCGTTCTGCTATATTTCAATGCCATTCGGACTGAAGAACTCTGGGGCTATGTACCAGCGTTGTATGATCAAATGCTTTGGGGACCTCATCGGGTGGACCGTTGAGGCCTACGTCGACGACATCGTAGTTAAGTCCAAATGGGCTGACCACCTCATTGCCGATCTTAAGCAGACCTTTGTAAAACTTCGGGCGAATAGCATCAAACTCAATCCTGAGAAGTGTGTTTTCGGGGTCCCGAGGGGCATGCTGCTCGGCTTCATCGTCTCCGAGCATGGCATCGAAGCCAACCCAGAAAAAATCTTAGCCATCACAAGGATGGGCCCAATTCAGAACATAAAGGGGGTTCAACGAATCCTAGGGTGCCTCGCCACACTCAGTCGATTCATCTCATGCCTCGATGAATGAGGTCTCCCCCTTTATCGACTCTTGAAGAAAGTCGATCGCTTCGAGTGGACATCCGAGGCCCAGGAAGCACTTGACATGGTCAAACTGCTTCTAACAAGGGCCCCGATCCTAGTTCCTCTAAGCAATAGAGAATTCCTCCTACTATACATAGCAGCCACCACGCAAGTGGTCAGCGCCACCCTAGTAGTAGAGCAAGAGAAAGAGGGGCACGCCCTCAAGGTGCAGCACCATGTGTACTTCATCAGCGAGGTACTATCCGACTCTAAGACCCGCTATTCCCAAATCCAAAAGCTCCTATGTGCCATCCTCATTATTAAGAGGAAGCTACGCCACTACTTCGAGTCACACCCTGTGACGGTCGTGATGTCGTTCCCCCTTGGTGAGGTCATCTAGAGCCAGGACGCCACGGGAAGAACCACAAAGTGGGCGCTCGAGTTGATGGATCAAGGCATCACGTATGCCTCCCGAATGGCGATCAAGTCCCAGGTGTTGGCTGACTTCATCGCAGAATGGATCGAGGTCCAAACACCACCGGCGGTCGTCGATCAAGAGTACTGGACGATGTACTTCGATGGATCACTAATGAAGAAGGGTGCCGGTGCGGGGCTGGTCTTCATATCACCCCTCGGGGTTCGCATGAGGTACATGGTTCATCTCCATTTCCCCTCATCCAATAATGTGGCTGAGTATGAAGCACTCATCAATGGCCTATGCATCGCCATTGAGTTGGGCATCCGACGCCTCAACATCCGAGGCGACTCCCAGTTGGTCATCAACCAAGTCATGAAGGAGTCAAGCTATCATGACGCCAAGATGGTTGCGTACTACCAAGAAGTCCAACGGCTGGAGGACAAATTCGATGGCCTCAAACTCAATCACATCCCAAGGCGCCTCAACGAGGCGGCCGACGCGCTTGCAAAAGCGGCGTCCAGTCGAGAGTCGGTGCCAACGGGTGTCTTTGCTAGCGACCAACACAAACCCTTGGTGTGCTACAAAGGGTTGGAACGGACCAATGATGGCCCATTCGATCCAACCTTAGGGGCTAACGAACCAACGGCTCCGTCCGGTCCTGAGGTCATGGAGCTTGAAGAGGATCCAGCGATAGAGCCCGACCCTCTGATCGATTGGAGAACGCTCTACCTTGACTACCTCCTCCATGACATTCTACCAACGGATAGGATAGAAGCTCAATGGCTCACACGTCGTGCCAAATCCTTCATTCTTGTAGAAGACGAACTCTACAAACGAAGCCACACCGGGATCCTGCAGCTCTGCATCCCCATCGAACAGGGGAAGCTTTTACTGAGTGATATCCATGGTGGGGTCTGCGGTCACCACGCCACGCCTAGAACCTTAGTTGGGAACATGTTCCGACAGGGCTTCTACTGGGCCATTGCAGTGGCCGATGCTGAGCAGATCGTACGCACCTACGAAGGATGCCAGTACTAGGCTCGGCAAACTCACCTTCTGGCCCAGGCACTCCAGATGATCCCCATCACGTGGCCCTTTATGGTTTGGGGGCTTAATCTAGTTGGGCCTCTCAAGAAGGCCCCCGGGGGCTACACCAACTTGCTTGTCACCATAGACAAGTTCACAAAATGGATCGAAGCTCGGTGGATCTCCGTGATCAAGTCCGAGCAAGCTGTGTTGTTCTTCCTCGACATCATCCATCGCTTTAGAGTATCGAACTCCATCATCATGGACAATGGCACATAGTTCACCGGCAAGAAATTCCTTCGATTCTGCGATGAACAACACATCCAGGTCGATTGGGCCACCATCGCGCACCCCCGAATGAACGGGCAGGTCGAGCGCGCAAACGACATGCTCCCATAGGGCCTCAAGCCCAACATCTTCAACCGATTGAACAAATTTGGCGCACGCTGGGTCACCGAGCTCCCTACGGTGCTCTGGAGCCTAAGGACAACTCCCAGTCGAGCCCCCGGCTACACGCCTTTCTTCGTGGTCTACGGTTCTAAGGCCATTCTCCGAACCGACCTCGACTATGGAGCACCAAGGATCAGAGCATACGACAAACAAGGAGCCGAGGCATCCCACAAAGATGCCATGGACCAGCTAGATGCAGCTCGCGATGTCACCCTCCTCTGCTTAGCCAAGTACCAGTAGACGCTGTGTCGGTACCACAGCCGACGAGTGCAGGACCGAGCCTTCAACGTCGAGGACCTGGTTCTCCGCCTCGTGTAGAGCAACAAGGACCGTCACAAGCTCTCCT
Source organism: Miscanthus floridulus (assembly GCF_019320115.1). Classification (NCBI taxonomy): domain Eukaryota; kingdom Viridiplantae; phylum Streptophyta; class Magnoliopsida; order Poales; family Poaceae; genus Miscanthus; species Miscanthus floridulus. The sequence continues at coordinate 45,413,121 of NC_089589.1, forward strand.
CGCCCTGGGAGGGGCCGTACATCGTCGTGGAAGTATTTTGGCCAGGCGCCTACAAGTTGAAATCCATCGACGGTGAGGTCTTCACCAACGCCTAGAACATTGAGCAGCTATGTCGTTTTTACCCTTAAATAAACGCATACTTTCTTATATCAGTTCTTGTCATAAAAAATCCTCGATCTTTCATGACATCTGACCCCTGCAAAGTGCGATATAACTAGTAGGACTACGGGAAACCCACGCCCCAGCGGCTACGATCTCCTTGCTCACCAGCGTGATCAGAATTGGCTCGCCCACACTCCAAGTTTTTTGTGACCTTAACTACGGGAAGGGTCAGAAGGCACTGAACCTCTTTTACAAAAAGAGGGAGAAGATCTAAAAAGTTGTTTGCCATAACAAAATTTAAGAACTTGTTCATTTTTTGCACAAATTCATCGCTTACAAAGTGATTTTATCACAAAAAGGGACTGATGTATTCATGAATACAAAAGACTGTTCCCACAGGGGCTCCCCCCACAACTTAAACAATTACACTTTCTGACCAGATCTACTCTAAGTACTACTACGGTCGACCCGCCACGCTCTCCATCGGCAATGTCCTACCGCTCCGTAGGATCCCTAAGGGTGCCATCGTCTGCAACATCGAGCACCGCGTCGGTGACCGTGGTGTCTTCGCCAGGGCATCCAGGGACTATGCCATCGTGATCAGCCACAACCCTGACAACGGCACCAGGACGGGGGGCGCTGCCTACCAGAGAATGGCCGCCATGGCCGATGGATGTCTCTGACATCTCATCAAGCTTCATGAACTGGCCGATCTGAGTGGCTGCAAGGGCAAAGGCCCCCATCGATGCAATCCTAGGTAGCTTCCCCATCGACAAGACTCGCCTAGAGAAAAATCAACGGAAGAGCTTCCTGTACGGCTCCATCCCGATGAAGGCGTCACGGATGATGGCAAAACCGACGACGCTCAGCACCCTCTAGTGCGCCTCCTCCTTCGGCGGAAGCGGCCCCTTCTCTACAAAGGTGGCCAGCACCATCTCATCTACGTTGGATGACCTCCACGTCGACATCACACTCTGGATTTATGAACGGATCTATGAGTTCTCCTCTCCCTAGCATTACCCTCTCTCACTTAGGAACCGCTGCGACGCACGAACGCACTCAGTGAAAAGGAAGAAGGTGAGGAGGTAGCAGCTCAAGAATAGGCAAAAGAATGGGGATGAGAACCCCCTCCCTCCCCCTATTTAAGGAGGAGACGCAGCAGCGGAGGAAAGGCGAAGGTTGGGATGAAAACCCTCTCCCTTCCGCTATTCAATGTAGATTGGAAATCGATGCTGACGGGAATTTGAGGGGACACGCCTAGACCGACAGGACACGCTCAGATTGACGAGATGCAGCCTGGTCAAACGGAATGTTGCCTAGGCATGGTCCACCACTACCGCACGCTGGGCGCAAGAATCAAGGCGCACCCGCAAGCAGGCGACTCTCCGCTTCCCTAGGCAGGACCTGGAATGACCCAACGATGGAACCCCTATCAAGGGGAGCCCAATGGGCCTCCTGGGTCGATCGGATGGCCTAGGTAAAATGACCGAACGAACGGCCACTGAAAGATAAGCACCTTTGTTTACTTACTTTGCATGTTAATTTCATTACTGAGCCTCCAACCCTAGCAACGGTAGGGGCACGGACATCGCCCGGGGGCTGCCAAGAGTGTCTACTTGTTTAGACATCCTCTTCGCCCGACCCCTCCTTACATTTGAATCCGGAGGTGCGGTGTGCGGGTGTAAAACTTTGAGTAAAACTAAACGAACCGCTAGACCCTACGCCCCGGCGGCTACGGTGTTTTTGTTCACCAGCATAATCGAATTCATAGTTCCCCGCACCCCAAGCTTTAGCATTCGCCTTCTCGAGAAGGGTTCGGAGGGGTCCACCTATAGAATCTCCTTCAAGGAGAAGCTATCAGGTCACCTAAGTCAATCGAACGGCTCAGATCACTACCGAGAGATGGAGACGAAAAATTACGATGCTCATGCAGGTCACGCCGGCCCCATCGCAAACGTCGGACCCAAACCCCGCACGGACATGTCCGGTAAGAGTTTCTTGTCGCTCATGCCACCAAGGTAACACTACCGACCCCCGCTCTTCGTTTCAATTAAATCGTACATTAATCCCATACATCCAAAATGTTGCATATGCAATCGCTACATCTCAACGCTTCGTGTCGCGTCATGAAGTGGTAGTCACCTCATTCGATATGAGTGGCAACTGACTGAGGTTCAAAGGCTAGCCCGCGAAGGGCTCGAGGCCGCCTCGCGTCAAACAAAGCCAGGGGAGAAAAATCGAGATGAGCCCCAGTGGCCTTGCCCGACCCCGCTCAGAAGCAAACAGGGATATCTCGACCTTTCTCATTTGATTCTAAACCTCAAGCCAAACCCATAGAATCGCCATCGAGCAGAGGCCAATGGGCTACCTGAGCCTATCGAACGGCTTGGGCATCTGTCGGGAGGCAGGTTAAGAAGTAGTGGAATGCCACATGAGGGCTCTGTCGACCCCGTCAGCGAATGATGGACCCAGATTCCACATGAACGTGCCCGTTAGTGAGCTCATTGAGCGCGACACTCGAGCCATCGAGGCAAGTGTTGTTAGCTCAGCCCCTCCAGTTGTGGAAGCTAAGCACGGGGTGACGCGTGAAACATGGCCGACCCCTATCAGACCCCAAGGGGCTCAGGGGCTCGAGTCGCTCAATCCGAGATCGAGAGACTGAGGTTCGAAGGCTGGCCCACAAAGGGTCCAAGGCCGCCTCGTGTCAAACAAGAGCCAAGGGAGAAAATGCAGATGAGCCTCAACGGCCTTTGCCCAACCCGCATAGAGGCGAATAGGGTCATCTCAACCTTCTAGTTCAATCCAGCCTTTAGCCGAGCCCATAGAATCCTCATTGAGGGGGAATCTATTGGAAGGCAGGTCAAGGAGCAACAGAACGCCACTCGAGGGCTTTGCCGACCCTGTCGCAAAGGAACGGGATCGGATTCCGTTTGAACATCCCCATTAGCGAGCTCATCAATCACGTCACTCGACCTATCGAGGCAAGTGACATCGCCTCAACCCCTCTAGTTGCGGAAACTACGAACGGAGCGATAGTCACAAAATGAGCCAACCCTTGACCGAACCCCGCCACACGTGGGGGCTCGGGGAAGGTCGGGCCAGTAATGAGACCAAACGCACGGTCACGGAATGATCGTTAAAATCCTAAGTAAGGGGTATGTGCGAATACAAGAGTAAGTTCGCTACCCTCGCTTTGGTCTCCAGTAACATCCAGCCCCAGCGACCGCAAGGGGTCAGATCTCACTCGGGGGCTGATAAAGGTATAAATACCTCCTCTTTTTTTTGAAATAGTCATTGCGTCGGACCTCTTCCTCGCGTTAAGGTTAGTGGCAAGGTTTACGGGAACAGATAAACGAGCATGCTTGGTAAGACTATAAAAAACCCATGCCCCAACGGCTATGGTAACTTTGCTCACCAGCATAATCGAAATTTCCCCTTATACACCTCGGGCCTTATGGTCTTAATGAATAGAAGGGTCAGATCGCATAAACCTTTTTTCTCAAATGCAAAAGGGAAGAAAACAAGTTCAGACAAACGAAACAAAATTACAAATCTATTTTTGGACACAAAAGTACTGACACTTGTCCACAGATTACAGATAAATGTTTATAAGACTCATTCCACTAACTACCTCCTCGAGGGAAGAACTATGTCTTTCATCCTATCCGCCAGGTTCCGTGCAGTAGAAGTCACCGCCTTCTCAATCTCATCCAGCTCGGAGGCTTCATAGCTAGGCGCGAAGCCGAGGCTCATTGTCTCAAAGTCAATTTCCCGATCATAATGAGAGCGGGCAACAACAAAGGCTTGGGTGATCCCGGCATGAAAGGCGTTCTCCTCAAGCTGGCGCACCCACACCATAATATCTACGGCACGGGCCACAAGTGAGCTGGTTTCCTCCGGCCGCGCCACCCCCTGGTCATAAAAAACCAACCCGACGGCAGCACGCAGGAGATCGTGCTTAGGACTCTCGGCTGGAAGAATCCCACATACCTCGGTGAGCTCCATGCCTAGCCCGACAGAGATGCTCTTGGCCTCCAACCTTCGGGCCACCGTGGCTCCAAGATCCACCCAGAGGGAGCTAACCGCTGGACGCGCCTCGTTGGGTCTCGAATGGCCTGGCCGCGCTCCTTGCGGGCCATGCCGCGCTCTGAGTGGAGTCTTTCTATAGTCTAGCGTAGCTTGTCCCTCTCCTTGCATAGCCAGGCAACCACCTCGGCATCCAGATTCACCTTTTGCTGTAGGGCCATAGACCTCTCCTCGGCTTCTAGCTTGAGATCTAGCTCCCTCTCCACCTTAGCTAGGAGGTCGACGACCCACTGTTGGGCCTCGACATCCTTCTAGAGTAGCTTGTCCTGCTCCTTTCAAACCCTAGCGGACGCCTCCTCGTCCTGCTACACCCTCGCCGATAGATCCTAGAACATCCTATGAGCTTCCTCCGTGTCCCGACGCGTCTCGGCTTCCCGCTATTGGGTGGCAGCTAGCTGGGCGCTCACATCTCTGTGCAGCCCGGGCCTCCTCGGTGAGGTGGTCCCATTGCACCTTCTGCTCATGGAGGAACCAGGATTTCTCCTGGCTACGAGCAATGAGGAACTGAAAAGAAGACCAGTGTCAAAAATACGAAAATACATGAAGAAAGAAGAAAGCGAGAGGGAAGATCAAGCAGATACCTGACCAGTGGGAATGATGACATCACGTAGGACACCCCTAGCCTGGTTCATGACATTAATCATAGCCGAGATCCCTTCATCAAGACTCTCCCGCTCTATGCTCTCGGTAGCATCGTCGAGCGAGAAGAGAATCGACGTTGGGTCTTGAGAGGATCCATCCACTGGAGCAGCGGCTCATCATACGTGGGCGAGCGGCTGCCCCTGACATCAGGGCCGAGGGCGACCCCCCGCTAGTCCTCTCCACCACTGCCATAATGCCTGGGGACTCTCTGGCCATGTCCCACTCTGTCCAGCCCACCTCGGGTGCCGTCACCTAGGCCGCCGGTGGCACGGATCGTGCCGCTCCCTCAGACACCACCATGGTTGCATCTGGCTACGCTTGACTTGTCATGGTTGTGGCCACCTCTACTTGTGATGCTAGGGCCTCGACTAGCGGCACCGCACCCACCACAGAGGGCGCCACAAGCGCGAGCGGCAGCTCCGTTCGCTCTGACGTAGGCGGCGGAATCACCTCCGCTGTCATTTGCTCGGCGACCCCCAAGGGCGCTCTGTTAGCCCCCGACGTCTGCTTGACCCACCGAGGGCACGGGCACCACCGTAGGCGGCGCCTGACTGGATGACGAGGCCACAACATTGGCTTCGCTCGTGCCCAAAATAGGAGCAACTTCGGGCAACGGCGCCTGTCCCGCCTGAAGAGCAACGCTCTTCTTGGGTGCCAGCGCCAAAGAACGGCCCCGTCTCAAGACTCTGCAAGAGTTAAAAGACATAAGGTCACACTAAAAACAAAAAAACAAAAAAAACAAAAAAACATAGAGGAATCGGTGACTTACACTAGCGCTGTTGGGCGGTAGGGACGTTTTGGGGACGAACCCCCAGATTCCTGCTCCAATTCATCTGGGCGGGACCGTTTTGAGCCTGCCCCTACTCGCAGGTAGAGGGGCTCATCTCCCTTGCCTCCGAGGGCACGGCGGTGGAGCCACCCCTCTCTGTCAACACCTTGGGCGTGGCGGTAGATCTGCCCACCCTTATCAGCTCGTCGGGCACGGCAGTGGAGCCGTCCCCCTCCACCGGTACCCCGGTTGCGGTGGCGGATCTGTCCGCTCCCACCGGTCCTGAGGACGGGCCAACAGTCTGGCCCGCCTCCTTTGGCCTCATGGCCGCATCTTCCCTGGCGTGGAACGGGAAGGGTCCCTACATTGATGAGTGGGCACCTGTCAGCGCGTCCTCACCTCCCGGGGCGCCCTACTCAATGTCGGTAACTATCTCATCATACTCCTCATCATCGTCGTCACTATCTATCTCCTCTCCTCGCTCCCGTGCTTGCTGCTTCTATAGCATCTTCTTCCTCTTAAACTCCTTCGTCTTCCTATCCCACTCGGCCGTAGTGCAATTCGCCACCACCACGAGCGGGTCCCTCGGTAGTGGAGCCGGGCTATCCCCAAAGATGAGTCTCTTCGGCTGGTCCCGCTATCCCGAGGTCAGCATCAAGGGGTCGGGAATTCAAGTAAAAAGGAGGCACGGGGAAAGAGAACTTATGAAGTCGATGAACCCCGGTTCTGGCCGCATTGAGGGATGACCCAGCACCGGATACACAAAATCAAGGACAACATAGGCATTGTCCTTTGAAGGCTCCATCACCTCCTTGATGCGCTGCGCCACTTCGAAGGGGGGGAGTGCTTTGTCAATAAGCATCGTCCCTTCGAGCGACGCTCTAGGCACCATCACTTACAGGGGAAGCGCGTGGCTCATCAGTGGCGCCACCCTCCGCATATGGTAGGCACCGATGAATCCTGACCCCTCCATGCCCCTCTCCTTTAGAATTTGGAGGGCGGCAAGATGGTCCTTGATCTTCTTCTTGTCTTTGTTCGGGACACCCCACTTCCACGACTCTGGGACCTCTTCGATGATGCACCCGAAGAACACTGGCAAGGGGACGGCAACGTCATCCTTGACGTAAAACCAATGCGAATGCCATCCCTTGTTGAAGGTCGACAGATGCATCGACGGGTATTCGTTCACCCGGTTGTTGTGGAGATGAATGCCGGCGCATCCCACTGGCACGCTCAGCTCTTGCTTCCTGACCTGCTTCTTCAAAAGGTTGACAGCAAAGAGATACTGCCATAGGTCGAAGTGGGCACTAATCCCCAAGAGTCCCTCACATAGGGCGATGAACGCCGCAATGTGCTGGACCCCATTGGGAGTAAGGTGCTGCAACTCCACCTTGTAGTAATCCAGCAGCCCCTGAAGGAACTTGTGGGCAAGGGTGGTGAATCCCCGCTCGTTAAAGCGAGCAAAGGACACAACATAACCTTTGGGTGGTGACGGTAGCCGCCACTCTTTGGCGGCGGTCAGCAGGCAAAGAAGGCCATGGTGAACGAGGCCCACCAGGCGCTGAGGGGTGATGTTGGATTTGCACCATGGCTCCTTTAAACGATTGGGAGGAGGGTGGATGTGAGCTTGACGTCGGCTACGATGCGGGTACGGGAGGCTGAGGCGATTGGCGGCATAAGTTGTATATGCAAAGGCGAGATGGCAAAGTATGGAACCCTGGGGGCGAACCCCTTGGTTTTATAGGGGCGACAGATGCGAGAAGGGCAACTGTCCTCCTAGTTCCCTGCACCTGCCACGATACACCACCATGTCACGTCGCGGGATATACGTCCGCAATCCCTATCCTTTCCCACCAAAGTCACGCCAGACGTTTCGCTTTCCTCGGGAAACTAGGACTCTTTTCCCGCGGAGGGGATATGGGTCAAGAACCATTTCTCTGGCCCGCTTGGGCCCAAGAGTTCGAGGGCTGGCCCAATAGTTTTGATGGCCGTCCCAACAAGGGATGGGCCCGCAAGCGGCCAGAACTCAGGCACACGAACCTCAAGGGAATCTCGATCCACGATTGAGTCTCGACCAAGCTAACCCTGGATGAATCCCCGTGAATGGGATACCAGGGTTCCCTTTAAGCTATCCAGTTGTTAAAATACAAAATCTCACAGCCATACCCACGAAGGGTCCAAAATACCCCTCGGGTGATTTTATCCGAATCACCTAGGGGCTACACCCGTCGGGTGCGCTCGCGCGCACCCTCTGGCAAGTCAAATCACCCCATGGGCGATTCTATCCGAATCACCTAGGGGCTCAGGGGCTACAGGAAAGTACCATCAGGATACGACAGGACGGGCGCTTTATGCCCTTCCAGGTATGGCAGAACCCAAATAGTGTTGTAGGTGTCGACTTTTGGCTTACAGTGTTGTGGGCGCCGCCATCAGCCATCGGACGCAGATCCTGACATAAACATACAACAACCACTACAATCCAAGAGAGAACTTGCATCATCTATAGTTATGGATGTATAGTCACTCCCCCGTCTGCTCTCCATAGGACCACGGCTCGGCACCCCGATATGCCACACCGTCCGCCGGAGTGGGATGGGACGTAACCACTTGCTGAAGCAAAACCAGAGCACAACCATGTTAGGGTCAGCGAATGCACTATCCCTGGCATGGTCTACCATGTTAGCAGGGCAGGCTCAAGGGAAAAGGAAGACCCAACACCTTTGAAGGACCGTCTCTACCTTTGGTTTTTTCCTTTTTCTCCCATCTATAACCCCTGCTCCCCCTTGGTCTATAAAAGGGAGGGCAGGACACCCCACTACAGGGATAGATCGATTTTCATACACAACTCATAGCCAAGCAATAACCAAGCTCTTGGTGTCCTTTTGACCTTTCCATCAGAGACTTGGGACCTATCCCTCTGTCGATCGTTTGTACCCCCTACTATGAACCTTTTTCAGTACTAATAACACAAGCAGCAGCAAACTAGACATAGGAACTGGTATAAACCTTCTGTCCTTTAGTACACCATCTGAGCCTAACGCGCAACAAATATAAATTTACTAGTTGGTGTTTGTTCGAAACACCGACAATACTCGGACATCATTTGATAGGCGGCCGATTCTGCTTTTGAGCGCATGGCTAAGGCCTTGTGTGCCCACCCGTGAATGTCCCTCGCACTTTAGGTGCTTCGGATGGCCTTGAAGCCCAATGGGCTAGCCTTGAGACCCACATTCTAGGGGGCCCCGTGCCGTCATGTGGCTAGGAGACATGATCCGTTGAAGGATCTAGAGACAAAGAGATAGCTGCAAACAAAATGAAATGGAAACGAGAGAAGGGAGATGACATAGTTGGTAACACGACCATCAAGACCATTTGATTAGCGCTTGCTGATCCTTTGCCCAGTTCCCTTGTCGCCCGATTCATTCTATCTGTCCTGACCCTGCTCATTTGAGGGCCTTCGGTCGCAGCCTTCCTTCAGAAATGAGCAACAGGTGATAAGTTAGCTATTCCTTTGACACAGCCGAGCATCCACCAAGGTCGCTTTAGAAGAGGGAAACAGTAACGAGATAAGGAGAATGAAAAGGTCAGAAGAACGAGACTTATTTTTTATTGTTGGAGAGGTGCCTTGGCTTGGGAGGCCAAGCTACTGGGCAGATGCTCAGCGGTGGCCTTCCCTCATGGGGAAAGGTTAGAACTCACCTCGATCAAGTCAGTCCCTTCTAGGGGGCCGAGCACCTAGATGAAGGGGCCAGCCATGCCATCGCTGTCGCCTGTTGCATCGGGTGCCTCACTTGCTCTCGGTTGGTTGAGCGTCGCCATCACTTTGACTCCTCCCTTCGCCAGCGCCCTTCCTGTGTCGTAGCCAGAGTTGGAGGGACCATAGGGGTGGACAATGTGGATGCTTAGGCGACATAGTCTTGCTCGCAGTAGTAGGCTTGCTCGAAGCTGCCCTCGACGGTGATGACCCCATTGGGGCCGGGCATCTTCAGCTTTAAGTAGGTGTAGTTGGAGATGGCCATGAACTTGGCGAAGCATGCCTAGCCAAGGAGAGCATGATAGATGCCGAGGAAGTCCACCACCTCGAAGGTGAGTGGCTCCTTCCAGAAGTTCTCCGGTTGGCTGAAGGTGACATTAAGCCAGATGCGCCTAAGGGGTACGGTCTCCTTCCCTAGGATGATCCCATAGAACGATGCCTTGCTAGGGCACAGGCTACTCCGTAGGGTGCCCATCTTGTCGAGGCTGCTGGCATAGAGGATGTTGAGGCTATTGTCGCCCTCCATCAACACCTTGGAGAGGCACGTGGTGTCAACGATCGGGCAGACCATGAGCGGGTAGCACCCTAGATGAGGAATGCGGTCAGGGTGATCCACCTGGTTGAAGGTGTGGCCGTCTGCGACAACCGGAGCTAGGTCAGGGCAACAAGAGTGTGGACGGCGTTCACCTCCTGCTCGCTGATGCGGCGTTGCCGGTAGGACTCATACACCTAGGAGCCCCTAAAGATCATGAGGCATCGCTCAGCCTTGAGGAACTCAGTGTCCTCCTCCTAGGCATTGTTTGCTAGCTCGCCGACCTTTGGGGTAGGCTTCAGGGCCTTGTCCTGTTGGTCGAGGGTGCTACAGACGTAGCCCTTGAAGGTGGCGTAGTCCTTGAGGAGGTGCTTCGCCTATCCCCCATAGAATGGGCAGGGGGGCCTCAAGCGCCTTCTCGAAGTGCTTGGGGGCATGCACCCCGCCCGCGGGGTTGAGGCCTGGCGACGTGGTCGGCTACGGCCACCATCTCCTCCCTATGGCACTTCCTATCCCTGGCCTTCCTGTCGCGGTGACGCTGGGCTGAGGTAGGGTCATCGCCGCCGTCTCCACCGCTGAGGTGGCTAGCGGCCTTGGCTTTGCCGCTGAAGTTGGCCTAGATGGCCTCTTCACCTGTGGTGAACTTGGTAGTGACGTATTGGAGCTCTTACATCATGCATGGGGTCTCGTGGCCAAGCGCATGGACGAGCGCCTTATGGGTGGTGCCGTAGGTGAAGGTGTTGATCACATCGGCGTCGGTGATGTTGGGGAGCTCATTGCATTTCTTGAAGAAGTGCTGGATGTACTCCTAGAGGATCTCGTCAGTTCTCTAATTGCAATTGTGTAGGCCCCATGAGTTCTAGGCCGGGTGTACGTACCTTGGAAGTGACCGATGAAGACAGAGCGGAGATCGCCCCAGCAGCCGATGCTGCCGGGATCAAGTTGCTCAAGCCAAGCTCTTGTCGAGCTCGACAAAAGTAGAGGAAGGTACTACATGGCAAAATTGTCGTCCGACCACTTGGACCTCATGGCGAGGCGGTAATCCTCAAGCCAGTGGTCCAACTAGTCTCGCCATCGTACTTGGAGATATGCGTCGGCGGCCAGAAGCACCTAGTGTAGGAAGCCACCTGGATTTTGGCCCCAAACACCTAAGGGGCGAAGTTATCCTAGGCGGAGCCTCTGTCCCACCGCTCGGGAATGTGGGACTATGCCTGAGCATGGTGTCTGGCCTCAATGGTGTCACACACGTCGTGATCATCGCCGATCTGGTTGAGCGTGGGCGGATGGTGAGGGGAAGGCTCGTGCCTTCATTCCTGCTAGGGCTTGGCACCCCTGGTCCATGGACAATCGGAGCTACTGCCATAGGTGTCACTGCCGCTTCCTCCCACTAGCATGGCATGCGCATCGGAGCGGTCCCCATTGATGGTGGCTATCGGCTGGGATGGCTTGGAGGGTGCAGCGTGGTGCCATGAGGCTGAACTCTCGGCCTGTTGCTCGAGGGCGATGTGAAGCAGCTGCCTTTGCCATGTTTAGCTGCTTGTTCATCTTCGAGTCTGGCATGTTGGAGATGTCATCTAGATGGCAGGCAGCAGCCTCCAGATCCACCTATCGAGCCTCCAGACCAGCCGTCTTCTCGCAAAGGTAGTTCACGCGGCTACGGGGACTAGTCTGATGGCGTGAGCTCGGGAGCCTCCTTGGCAGCATCCTCACTGTCGATGTGGAAGCACATGTGAGGCAGGGCATAGCAATCGATGTCGTCGGAGTCGTACTCTAGGCTATTCCCCGAGAGGACCTTGAGGAAGCTGTGCAGCGAGGGACGTCGGTCCCCACCGCGCTGGAGAGGGTGGCGCTCCATGGCGTCTCGCGGCTGACGAGGTGCTCCAGCTCTAGTTTCAAGCACGCCACCGTATTCTAGATCCCGAAGGGTTGGTCTGGGAGGTAGTTCAAGAAGCGCTCGGGCGATGGGAGCACCTTGCTGGTGGCAATTTGGTGATGGACATTGGCCAGCATGTAAAACATTTGGCATTGGTCCAACACAGTGGGGTTTGGGCCCAGACCGTGTCGGATCTACCGGGCCACAACCTCAAGATCTCCCAAGAGGCCTGACAGAGTGGGTGGCGTCGGGGGCTCGTTGCCTACCGGCGTGGCCTCGTTGAGCGAGTGAAGCTCGCCATAGCAGTCGGTGGCATAGGCCAGGCTCCCAAAGTTGAGGACCTAGCCTAGAGCAAAGGCACCAGCCATGACGAAGAGCTCACCGGGAAAGCGGACGCCATCGTCTGGGTGGCGTCGCATGCTCCAGTGATGAGGCAGGTGGCTCCGGCCATAGCAGAGCTAGAATCACACTTGATGTGCTCCCCTACCTGGCGCGCCAGCTATCGTAGGGTCAAAACCGCAGCAACCATTGTTGTTCGTGGTAGTGTCAGAGTGCGTGTCTCTGGTGGCTCGAGTGGACTCAAGACCACAAGAATCACAGAGGGGACACAATGGTTTATCCTGGTTTGGGTTGATCGGTGCCCTACGTCCAGTAGCTGATGATCCCTTTACTTAAGAGCACCCAAAATATGCGGGGTTACAACAGAGTGCAAGGGAGAAAGAGAGATTTGGTAGGGGATCGGTCGGTGATGAAGCTAGGTTCGCCTCGCCGCCGGTGGAACCTCCCCCCTCATCGAAGAGAAGGAAGACGATGGGTGTAGTGGAGGAGCTCTTGGTGCCCCTCTCTAGGTTGCCCTATTCTCGGTGCAGAGCTCGATTGGAATGATGACTCGAATGATCTATCTCGGATCATCCACTCCCCTCTTAGGATTCGACCTTCCTCTTACATATCGAGGTAGGTCAGGTACATGGCGGTTTGGGAGAGTTGTGCCTATGGTCTACATGCGCTAGAGTCCAGGAGGGTCTTGCAGTGGCACCGTGTGGACCGTGGCAATGTCGTGGAGCCAAAGAAGCTCTGGGCATCGTCCGGCTACTCTATTTTGACACGCCGAGTGTCAGGATGTGTCGGCTTGGACCGGTCTCCACCAGGTGTGCCTCTGGAGGCTTCTTGGTGGCGAAGGAGGCCAGCTTGAGGCACTGACGTGCGTGCCCGGAAGCCCCCGAGCCCCTGAAGTCAGCGGAGGAGTTTGTCTTCTTGCGTTACGCCCCGTACGTGACCCTGTCGGAGGAGCCGTTGATAGAGCCTCGCGCCGTGGGGCAGCGCTAGGGAGCCCCTAGCCTTGGTGGCTCGGGGGGCACCTTGTCGTGCGTGACCCTGTCGGAGGAGCGGTTGATAGAGCAACGGCCGTGGGGCAGCGCCGGGGAGCCCCCCCGAGCCTTGGTGGCTTGGGGCACACCTTCTTGTGCCCGGGCCTTGGCCGACACCGAAGGTCGGGAGGGAGCCAATGATCGGGTTCAGGCTTCCGTCGATCGGGAGCCTGAGGCTCAGGTGAGCCCCCGAGCCCCGAGCAGACGCGGCGGGCGTGCTCGGGCTCGTCCTGGTTTCTTTGCTTAAGGGTACGTGCGAGCGTACCCGAGGGGTATAGACCCCGAACCCCCGGGTGAACCTAGAAGGGTCGGTCGGGGATCTCTCGATCGGGAACCTTTGATCCAGAGACTTAACATACCCCTAAGTTAGAATCTTGTCAGGCATCCTTTTGCTTCAGCTAGAATGGCCAGACACAAGCCAAAAAGGCAAAATTTATTTTGAACCTAAAATGGTTACCAGTCCTCTAAAGGATACAGGGACGAAATGAGCCACCCACGGTGCACTTTAATTTTCAGCAAGTGGCGATGCTTGGAGTAAACGAGTAAGTCCATAATAGTGGAATGGAGTTTTTTTTTTAAATGTATCTTATAATTTAGCAATATTATATATGCTTTAAAAATCATAAAAAAGGCTTTGTGTCACTGTTATAGTGGGGAATCTATATGAATAGCCCGCCAATCCGCCACAAGGGTGAGAAATGATGAATCACGTATCAATAGACGACCATAAAAGATATCTATATCTATATCTATACGGCTGGATGAAAAACTCGAAACTCGTTAGCTCGCTCGGCTCGTGGCTGGCTCGATTCGGCCCGGCTCGGCTCGTTATGATAACGAGCCGAGCCGAGCCAAGATTTTAGCTCGTTAACTATAACGAGCCAACTCGAGCCAGCTCGCGAGCCGCTCGCGAGCTAAACGAGCCAAGCTTCAAGAAAAAAAAGTATCATTTAAGATTGTTAGATGCATGAATACTATAGTATTTTATTATACTTGTATATATACTAGCACATATTAATTTTTTTATTCGATTTAAGGTTGTTAGATGCATTTCTTTTGTATTATTATTATTCTCAAACATTAGATAAATGTAAATATTATATTTTGTGTATTTTTTTATACCTGACTCACGAGCTTAACGAGCCAGCTCGAGCTTTTAGCGAGCCGAGCCGAGCTGGCTTTCTGGCTTGTTAGGATAACGAGCCGAGCCGAGCTAACTCGTTATCTTAACGAGCCAGAACGAGCCGAGCCGGCTCGTTATCCAGCCTTATATATCTATATCTTATACTCTTATAAAGTAAAACCCCACTAGCTTATTTCTCTATTATCTCCTTAAGCCAAGTCATCCACTTCCTTCGAGCAGGCCCGTTCTGCTTCCTCCATAAATGCGGATGCAAAAGAAAACGTCGCCGCCCACTTTAACCTGGGCCTTGTTTAGATTGAGGTTAGGAATCAGTATTTGGCACTGTAGCACTTTCATTTGTATTTGATAATTATTGTCCAATTATGGCCTAACTAGGCTTAAAAGATTCGTCTCGTAATTTATAATTAAACTGTATAATTAGTTATTTTTTTATCTACATTTAATACTCCATACATATGTCCAAAGATTTGATATGATGAAGAAAGAGTGAAAAAACTTACAATCTAAACCAGGCCCTCAAGGAAAACAAAAGGTCGTTGTTTCCTGCCTACAGCTCCATATATATCGCTGATGCGTGGTGCACCAAGTCACCACCATCCTCTGCTGTGTCTGCCGCCTGCCACCGCGCTCCTCCAACCTATGCTCAAGTTCGTGCGCTGCCACATTGCCACATCGGCCATCAGGGACGCATCTACATACCCTGGCCGGCTGGCCCAACCCATCAACATACATGCAACAGAGTGAGTCCCGAGTCGCGAGATGCGTGCTGCCGCAGTCCGCACACGTCACTTCACCAGACTCATGCATGACTGGTACTGCATGTTCGCTGCCCGACGTCCCGCCCAAGACGCAACAAATCCCCTTCAAGAAGGAAACGTGCTCAACTATGTGTTCGTATCGTATTTTTTGTGTGTTTATCTTTGTTCTGATCGGTTCGGGGTGATTCAATCGGTCCATAGGGTATATAATAAATATATTATAAATATATGATAAATGATCATTGATAGTTGATAATTGAACACTTAGAGTACTTCTTTCTATAGTATTAGCATAACTAAGTAGATATTAGAGAAATAATTCCTAAGTTATTTTTAATTACAAGTCAAAACATACTATGATTAGTGTAATTATACTTAGTAGTCATGGCTAAGATCAACTCCATATCTACATATAAGGGGCATTACTAAGAAAGATCAAGAATAGGGTATGACTTTCTTCGTAACTAGATCCTACTTGACCTATATTCGGGGAGTGGACTACAAAGGACTCAACAGAAGGTTCACACCCGCCATCTACCACATACCCAGAATATATGGTGCATCTGTAGGTAAATAACGTATAAGCACCACGCTTACACAATGTCGACCACCCACCCCTTGTACTTTGGAGCGAGGGCTATGCGAACTTATGCTTGAACATGATGATAATCTAGCTATACTAAGCATATAATCAAAGTAGACGATGAACATGATAACTAGAAACATGAATAATATTAAGAACAATGTCGAATTAATTGTAGCAAATATATGAATAATGAAAGATACAAAAAGAGGTCGTCGGCCACGTTGGCCGCCGTGGCGCTGACCATGTACGCTGGGTCGATGTACTTCAACGTGAGCAGCTCCCCGGTGGAGCTGGAGGTGGTAGTCTTCTGCCTGCTGCGCCTAGTACTTGCTGCTGCTGCTCGGCGTTCGGCCGTGGCCTGTGAAATTTACGTCCTGGACAGCAATGGCGGCACACTTGTCCTGAGCCTCTACCAGCTCTTCCTCAGCCAGATGCAGCACGACGAGAGCAGCGCCCCGCGGCGGCCAGGCCCGTGGAGGCGTCAGAGTGTGGATCGATGCTGGGCGATCGAATGGGACGTGCAGACGGCGGCGCGCAAATGTGGTGACGACGGAACCCTAGAAAAAAATTCTTTTTTAATTAAAAAGAAGATTTTCATCTAACTAGTTATTAAATCATACATCCCAACTATTCCACTCAAAACATTATTTTTATAATTATGGATTTACCATTTTATCCTTGATTAAAATAAATAACTACGAAAAAAAAATAGTCACTCTTTTGTTTGAAGTCCTAATTCTCTCAACTTTTACGGCATATAAGGGCCCACCGACCATGGACACATCTAACGTCTCCCTCATTGACGCCTGTCAACGTCTTACCTCATATGGACCCACCATCATAGACACATTTAACGCTTTCGCCTCCCCAACCATATTAAAAAAGTTCATACATAAATAACTTGTGTCGACTTCACTGTGACATTATTATACATAAATAATCGTTACATCAGACTTCAGACTACGTTTATACTCCTACAAAACTACCCTCATCAGATATTTAATTCCAAACATAAATAACTCTTTAAAAGAATATTGAGGTAGTATTACTTTTATCTAGATGCTCGAGGGTATGTGCAGAAGGCCAGCACAATCACTTGGACTTCAGTAAGACTGCGCCTGACACGAGGACAACTAAAGTATCCAAGGACCATTAACAGCTTTCCACACCATACTCCATGCTAAAAAGAAAGAATGCACATCTTATTTTTCGAGAATACGTAATAAGTATTATTAGATAAATAGTGTATATTTTAAAATAAATATATTTAGAGATACAAGTATTAATATTATTTTTTTGTAAATATACTCAAACTTTAAAAAACTTAACTCTTGAAGGGATCAATAAGTACATAAATAGATTTTACTAGCGATGCATTTTTCATTTGCACTTATGGTTTTTTAAACCGCTGGTATAAAAAGCCAGTAGAAATGGTGACCTTCCTCTGACATCAAACTTGAGAACCGTTGCGAACGAGCAGTGGTAGTACTCGCAGTGGCGAGTCTGCCCGCCAACGTTCGATCCCCGGCGATCGCAACGCTGGTGTCGTACCCGGGTGTGCCCAAATATATGAATAGTGCCTTTCACGCGTGATGTCACAATGGGATCGTGACCCAAATATATGAATAGTGCCTTTCACGCGTGATGTCACAATGGGATCGTGACGTGCCCGTCGCCTATGGAATCAGCGGATTTCGGTGATCTCAACAAGGACACGGTCTTCGAATCAGCGGATTTCGGTGATCTCAACAAGGACACGGTCTTTAGATCTGAGTGTAGTTGTAGGTTTGTTTGTACACGAGTGGTGTGAGTAGTATGCGTGTGTTGAGTGGGTGTGCGTGTGTACGAACAGATGCTACAGCTATACCCAGATGAAAGGCAACCAAAAAAAAACTTGAGAATCGCTAGTACAAATCAATTTACACTCATAGATGCATGGTTTAAACCTTTCACCAGTGTAACTCTATTTACACTAACGGTATGGTTAAACCAACCACATGCGTAAATAATTTTACATAAAATACAACTGAATTTGTTCATTAATTTTTAGAGACAACTAAAATAACATATATCGTTTGTAAAAATTATCGGTGAGGGAGTGAACTGGTGAAGGTGCGAGATGAAGCGAGGTGTGGTTGACTTCACTAAGCTCTTTGGAGGGCAAGCGATATTGACCACGTGGACCATGAGCAAGCAGGATGCGTGAAGGTGTTCTTCGAGATTCATAGTGGTAGAAATAAAAGTAGTATAGATAGAGATAAAAAATAAGCTCGGCACTTCAAAAATGCACAACACCACACTTCTGGCAACAGAAACCCAGTGCACAACACAGAATTTCTGGGCACACAAACCCAGCAGGATTATTGTTGTCCAAATGGACTGCCTGCACAGCACAACTTTCACACACTTGTAATGCTCGTAAAAAACACTAGGCCGCGCATCTTGCTTTTAATTCCCACATGCAAACGGCTCCTAACAAGTGGCATGTCTAGATTCTCAGGAACAAGCAGCTGAACAACAGGTGAAGAATGTAAAGAGCCCTTCAGTAAAGCTTGAAAAGCCTTCTGAAAAATATTTATACTTTGATAATCTAACACTGTCCCGCATCGCAGTTCATCCAAAGTCCAAATGCAATCAAGCATAGAAATGGATTCGGAGCAAAATACTTCAGTATTAGAACTCATGGTTACATGCTTTAGGCCTGAAAATGGGTACCTGGCAGGAACCGATGTTACGATCACATCAGAGCTCCTTTTTTCTCATACTGTACGTCTGTACCTTTCTTAAAACATCCACTGTATGTCTGTATTTAGTCTTTATTCAGTGGACGTACTCAGCAACTCATCACGGCGAAATTAAACACGGAAGTACCTGAGGGAAGCCTGGCAATCAAATTCCAAACAGGTGGCTGCTCATTGGGGACCCATGAGTAAAGCTTAACAGCGCCAAAAGGATATGGCACTCTGTCTTGGACTACAGCGAAGATCAATTTGTCACCCCATGCTTTGAAACCAAAACCCGGTACAAGACCGGACCTAGAACGTTCTGGCAATTTTCCAAGTGTGATCCATCTATTGTTCCGCTTGTCATACTTGATGACATTCTTCTCAGTGTAAGTGTAACCGTGTTGAGCTGCATAAAGCTCGTTATTGACAACTGCAGCAGGAGGAGCAGTAGGAACAAGCCATTCTGTGTTGATCATGAAACCCTCAGCCATGTTGTCGATCACCCTCCACGACCTCCGCTCAAAGTCGTATTCCTCCCCGCAGGTCAATACCTCTCTGTTGCTGCCCACCCCACCAATCACATACAGCTTCCCGTCCATGAATGCTGCTGAACACGACTTTCTAGCTCTATTCATGCTTGGGAGGGGCTCCCAAACTTTTTCCTCAGAATCATACATCACTACTGCGGTGCTCAAGACCTCGTAATAATAATCAGTAGCTCCGCCAGCCAGATAGGCCTTTTGCCCCACACTTGTTGAACCAAATAGGCAGCACGGAAAGAAGTTCATCGCATCAGTCGTCTGAATCCATGAATTGGTTAGGATGCTATATATTAACAGAAAGTCCCCCCTGCCAAACACGAGCAGGTCTGTGCCCACAACGAGCGACTGCCGATAGCTACTCCACATGAACTTTTCATCTACTGGCATATTGGGTGCTCGGATCCAGCGCCAGCGCTCCAGGTCATATGCGGTCCACTCTCCCCATTTACAAGAGACGCAGATCCAATGCTCTGCTACCCCGGTCAGCCGCCGTTGGTGGTAGATATCCCCATTGCGCACCAGAGTCCGGAAGTGCCGGCTCAAGAAGGCCACTGTGCCGTAAACCGACCGGGACACTGGAAGAAGGCACTTGAGGGACAGCTTACGACCAATTGCACCAAATAGTCCGTCGCCATGCTCCTCTATCTTGTGTATTTCCTAAAGGACACGATAATTAGATCAAGATAGATATTGCACCAAATTTTCATCTTTTAATAATAAATTATCAACGCCGTAATAGTTAACCATTTTATTTGCAAAGATGCAAAAAGGTAGAATATATGGATTTTTCCACCAACAACTTACAAATATTTTAAAAAGGCTAAAGATTTGATTTCTCAAATACAAAAAAAATCATCATATAAAAAGTGAAATTACCTGTGCTATTGATAAGTTGCTCATGTCAATATCCGCTTCATCAAGTCCACGGACAATATCCCGTGCATCTGGTCTCCTTCTTGGATCATAGTCAGTGCATTTTTTCCCTATTTTAGCGCACACTCGTAATTGCTCCAACTGCTTTTCTCTGTGTATTTTGTCCAACCTGTTCCCCCAACTTTTGAGTACCTGTAAACTGCAAATTGTGAGTTATATGATTTATTTATGAAAGGAACAATTGACACCTCTTGTACCATGAATTAAAGTATTACTAGTCTATCCGCCTGTGCTGTGGCATAGATTAGAATCTTAAGAGACATAAGCATCAGTTATTGTTTAATATCTCTCACTAAAAATATATATAATAAATTGCTTATTTTCTTTATCTTTGTCCATTTTTCTAACATAATAGGCATAATAGATACTTTGTAATCTCTATATAGTTGTGAAATAAACTTATCAATTAGTGATCTATATGTTTTCATCCATATCTATAGATTTTTCCTTTGCACAACTCCTCTTTGCTTGTGTTATCCAGATGAATTTAGTTCAAACATCAGCTTCAACTATGATGTCTACTCTTGTTGCAGCTCATATTATGATGTCGAGAATCTAAATTTAGATTTTCAAATTTTATCTTACTAATTGCTATAGTTTTTTATCCTCAAGTGGAAATTCTTCTGCTTACTCTATCCTTTTGCGGTTCTTAAAAGAAAAAAATTGAGATCATAGACTACACTTCAGGCACTATGATGGCATTAACAATCATTCAAACTTTGCATCGCGTCGCTTAGGATCAGAGGTACAAGTTGAAATAAGATTTATAATAAGGTAGCAGTACCAACCTCAATAGCACATTAGTATTTAAGCTTTATAGTGATGGTTTACTCCAAATGAATCTCAAAGGCCACGAAGATATAGCCACCTATGAGCTACAGCTACACTAACCTTCCCCACTTCTCAGGAAATTTCAATTTTTTATCAAGAAATTATATGTATATGCTAAACATTTTTTATTCAAATGTGTAAATATATCCAAAGTAGCAACTTATAAAATTAAATAATTTGTTATTATCATTAGTATATGAGTCAATAAGGAAATATTTTTCATGATTACTAAAATATAACATATATATTTAGAACTCATGCAAGGATTTGTACTTGATTTGCAACATGTATGCTTTCTTTAGTCAAATTTTAAGATATTAATAATAACAGAAGTGGGTAACATAGAAATATATATGTTTTATGGTTATTTAAACATTTCTTGTAATAGAATATTTTTAAGTAGATCTGAAAGGATATTTTAGTTGTTTTAATAATGACAGAAGTGGTAATGTAGATGTAAATTTAAGGAGTTATAGATTGCTTATCATAATATTAAGTAGGTAACTAAATGCAAATTTTAGGGATTATGTAGATTATTTATCATAATAGCAGGTGGGTAATTAGATTATCTATCACGTTTCTTAGTAGTATAGTTGGGTAATTTAAATATAGAAGATTTTTTAGTTACTTTTGTTGTTTTAAACAATAGTATAGGTGGTTAATTGTTTAGAAAATAAAATATATCCAACGGCTATTATTATTAGTGGTGATTAGAGTCTATCAAATTGATAGTTAGATGTTTTTTATTATTGTGAAAACTTCTAGGATTTATCTTTTTTTTCTAGCGTTTTTTGTGAGAATTAACTTAGAGCCTCCGTTGGAGCCACAAATTAGTAATAGTAAGATAAGATGAGTAACATGAATTATTAGAGTTCCTTACTAATATATACATATAAATGGTGGTAGCAAAAATGTTGATGTAATGCCATGCCAATGCCTAAAATCGAATGTCTTTAGCAGGGGAGTAGATAAAAAACCACATAATCATATAAAGGCAGAAACCACATCAAGTAAAGTGCACCCCACTTCAAAGTCTATGCTTTTTCTTTTCATATTTCAATGATTTGATAGTGAGGAGCAGACATTGATTTACCCTATTTTGCGGCCAAATTATGTTGTTAGCTACTAGTTGTGCTGCCAAGAAAAAGCATCTAAAAGGAATGATGGTATTGTGCGAAGTAAAAGTATAACAATTATTCTTACATCATAATCCTCAGGATACATCTTTTCTCCTGTCAGTATCTCTATGATTATAACTCCAAGACTATACATATCTGACTTGAATGTGATTCTTCCACAGTGGACTTCAGGTGCTATGTATCCTCTACAAGAAAATTTATATATAATACATTGAATTAGGGGAAGGAGACCAATATAATGCTTAATTAACCACTAAAATGACTTCTCAGGAAGCTTGCCATCTTACAGTGTTCCGTATATTTTTGAAGTAATAACATGGCTTTGCCTTTCATCAAAGCACCTCGAAAGACCAAAGTCAGCTATTTTGGGCACCAAATTGTTATCGAACAATATATTAGTAGGCTTCAGATCTAAGTGAACAATACAATTCTCATGAAGATAATGCAAGCCCGCACAAATTCCCTTGATTATTTGGTACCATTGTGTCCATTCAAGCTCACGTGATGCGTCTACAAATGGAAGAGGATAAAAGAACTTTAGTTACATGAGATACTCCTGCATGATATATTTTAAATCTAGCTAGGGTTAGCAAGGTTGGTAAATTTTGTTGACACTCCACCACATTCAAATAAAAATCCAAGACTATCTGACGAAGGGCCTGTTTGGGACAGCTCCAAATTTTAAAACCAGATCTGAAGCACTGGATCCACCTTAGAGCAGCTTCAGTTTGGATCTGGGATTCAAAAAAACTATTTGGGACAGCTCCACGATGAATCTGTTGGGCTGGCCCAACAACCAGCCCATCATGGCCCAACAGTAGCCCATCATGGGAGCTCCTTTTTCCCCTTTGTCTCAAGACACCTTGGGCCCGCACGTCAGCCTTTTTATCCTCTTCCCAACAGTGCACGTTTCTTCATCCTCATTGGGACTAGGCGTGACGGTGCGGCCATCAACGAGCGGTGTAGGTGCGCCTAGTAGGGGCCCGCGAGGTGCGGTCAGCGTGGTGGCCGGGGATACGCGTGCGACTGTGCATCGCGACTGGCTTGGAATCCTCGTCTACTGGGTGTGGACGCAGCAGCCAGGGGGCACGGCCGGCTCGGTCGCAGGCGCGGCTAGGAGACTTGGGTCCGCTTAGGACGGCACGGCCGGAGGCTAGCGTGGGTGGGCTCGGTTCGAGACGACCAACTGCCATGGTTACCATGCGGCTGCCGTGAGAGGAGGGGAGGGCTGAGCGCAAGGAGGGGAGGGCTGGCCGGGGCGTGGCCGCATGGTGAGGGGCGCCGACGTGGATCCTGCACCGGGGAGGGCACCGAAGTGAGGGCGGCGCGTGAGGGCAGCGTTGCCATGGCCGGTGGGAGCGTGGAATCAGGAGCCTTTAGGAGAAAGGAAGAAGAGAACAAACCGTTCATTTTCACTAATCAGTGGCATGGTGGGTAATTTTTGCTAACTCCACAATTCTGGATCTAGCCTTGGGTTTTTGAAGCACCTATTGAGGTGCTCCACGAAATCCATGGATCTGGCCCTAAGATCTGAAATTTTGGGTGCTTCTTATTTCATGGAGTTGGCATGTTTGGCTAGAAAAGTGGGATCTGGAGCTGTTTTTCCTGGATCTGGAGCACCTGGAGCTATCCCAAATAGGCCCTAAGCAAACAAGACAGAATTTGAATGGGTTGCTAGTCACCAACCTCAAAGCGATGTGATCATGTGTTTTCTTCGTAATAAAATGAGCCTCTATGAGCCTTTGGTGAAAAATGGTTGCAACAATAGAATAGTAAGAGAAAATGGGAACCTTTGGTCGGGTTTAAGGAGGTGATTTTTAGATATTGTTGCAATAACACTGCCAGTTATTGGTTTGAATTGGTAGCATTAGTAAAGTATTACTGCTAGTTCATAGCTCAAACCGTCAATGACATGTGACCATAGGTTTGAACAATGGGCTACTAGTGATTATCTGTAGCATTGCTAATTTGTGGCCTTCTCAAATATATATACAGAGCACGAGAAGGCTTGAAACCGGCAGTGCTGGGCCATATGCAGTACTAGTGATTTCTATCATAATGATATCTTGAATCAAACTATCTTTAATAAATATAATGAAGATGAAAAGAAGGTTACATGCGACATTACCCTACCGGTGATATAATCATGAAGACTCCCTTTAGGCAAATACTCAAAGCACAGTAATCTTTGTTGTACATCTGCCATGACAAGCTTCCCATTGTAGATTTCCATCCTTCCTTGTGTGTCAGCACAATATCCAAGAAATCTTACTACATTTTTGTGGTTCGCCTTCATTAGACATTCAACCTCTTGATGAAATTTGTTCTCATGCAAATGGGTATTGAACAACTTCTTCACAGCAATTGTCCCATTCCTAAGCATTCCCTGCAGTCACAAGAAACCATGTCAACATCAACTTAAATTTTTGAGCAGCTACATCTTAAGAATTGCCCAACTGAGACCTAGATATATCATACCTTATAAACCACAGCAAACCCACCGCTTCCTATTCGTTTGTCATTGGAGAAACCATTTGTGATGTTTTCCAAAAGTGATAATGGCAGATCAGTCGGCTCTACACTTTCATCGAGCAGCATGCGCTCAAGGACATCGTGTTTTGTACTAGCTGCACGATCCATCTATCACAATACCCTTGAAACAGAAAAAGAAAGTACTGTCTGAATTATTCACTGTGTCATGAGAGGACGTAATTACAGAAAGAATATCACTCTTCTATTTCACTCTTATTCCCTCAGTGGGCAAACATTCTGAAATGGAAACTCCCAACAAGCTCAAGAAAAATTGTGAAAGGAACAAATACATCTCTACGTACCCAACAAGAAGGGGCTCGACTAATCTACTCAGGAACATGTGAGCTAACGATAGAAGAGCTTCTGCCACAGCACCCAACTAGCATAATCTTATGGAGTAGGAGTCAGTGGCGGAGCTCATCAATTTAGACGCCTAGGGCCACTATCAAAGCGTATATGTTCCTCGCACCGGGTCAAAATACCATCCGCACCGAGTCAAATACTGATAGATAACAAAACTAACTCATAAATGCATAAGTTTAGATGATACTTAAATCCACAACATAATTAATGGAAATACGAAAGTAGTTAAAAATAATACCTGAAAAAAAATAACTCTATACTGTGCAACTATATAGGCTACAAAAATCAGCATAATCAATTATTCATTCATGGAATTCCTAGATCGGTAAAAGTTCAATGTTAAAATAGAACTTAGATTTGAGAATACGAAATTACCAATCTCCTCTTCTATAGCAATCCGCAAGACAACAGCAAATAAAGTAACAGCAGCAGCAGGTTCTCGGCAGATCCAGCCGTCAAGGTCCTCTTCTGCTACCTCCACGGCTCCACTCGGCCAGTGTAGCGGCCAGGCGTGCAGCTGGCCAGCTGCGCCCTGCACCCTGCGGGCTACTACGGCCA
This sequence comes from Miscanthus floridulus, assembly GCF_019320115.1. Taxonomy (NCBI): domain Eukaryota; kingdom Viridiplantae; phylum Streptophyta; class Magnoliopsida; order Poales; family Poaceae; genus Miscanthus; species Miscanthus floridulus. The sequence continues at coordinate 45,438,358 of NC_089589.1, forward strand.
CTCCCAAGTGGGCACCGGGCGTCGGGAGGCAGTGCGCCGTGCGCGTCCGCGCGTGGGCGTGGTGGAATGGCGAGCGTCAGGGACCGATCGTCGGCGGGGTGGAGGACCGGTGGGCAGTGGGACGAGGAACCGACGGAGGACGGTGGTCGGCGATCAGCACTCGGCGCCCGGTACTCCGGCGGCTAGGGCTAGCAGCGTGCCAGTGTCGGTAAACGGTGAGGCTGTGAGGGCCAGGGAGAGCTGAAGTTCGCCAATCCGGACTCTCTCAGTCTCTCTTTGCTGGGCCGGAGTCTACAAGATTTGGCCCAACATCTAGAGCCGGTCCAGAAAACTACATATACATAAGGTGGATTTTGGGTCACGTAGTGGCCCAAGGCCTAAATCCGCCCCTGAGTAGGAGTATATCTTTTACAGGAAACAAAACTGTAATTACCTGGAGAGGCACTCCGTCCTGCTTAGTGAAGAAGATTTTATCTATTCATGCATCCACATCCATCACACGGAGACGGCATAAGGGCTCACACTGCAAAATGGTGAAGCACAGCATGACGAACACGGTGACCATTCAGCTCGGAGAGCGCTGCGAGGGAGCGCCGCTGCTGCGGGGCCGCGCCGCGCCATGGTGGCGTTGCAGATGTGCGGCGCCCTGGGGGGCCGCGCCACGTGGCCGGCGGAGGGCGGAGGGCGGAGGGCGCAGGCGGGCGGCGCTCCGGCGGGGGTGGCGTCGCAGCCGGTGGAGGTCGCAGGAGCGCTGGAGGCCAGGCCGCCGTGCTGTGCTCGCCGCCGTCTGCCGAGAGAGAGCAGAGAGAAAGAGGAAAGAAATTTGTGGACGGGGAGACGGAGCAATGAAAAGAAAGAGAAAGGATTTGAATCCTGTGGAAACCAGGACAGGCACCCAGCTTAAACAAAAGCTGGGACACTTAGCCAGAGGTCAGATCTAGACAGTACATCCAAAGAATGCAGAATATTTTTTTAGACACCCAGCTTAAAGAAAAGTTGGGACACTAGCCAGAGGTCAGATCTGGACACTACGCTTTAAAGCTCCACAGAGTGGAAATGCAGACTTGCAGAGTATTTTTTAGAAACCAGCTAGTGAGCTCTAAGACCGAAACAGTGCCGTGCAACTGTGCAACGTGCAATACTAAACAAGTTCTTTTTTAGTTCCCCAAACTCCCAACTTTAGCACTATGCAAAAAGAAGATTCCCCGTCACATTAAACTTTCGGTATATGTATGGAGTACTAAATGTAGATGAAATCAAAAACTAATTGTACAGTTTGGTTGAACTTTACGAGACGAATCTTTTGAGCCTAATTAATCAATGTTTGGACAATAATTCACAAATACAAACAAAATTGCTACGGTGTTTGCCGTCACATCAAACACTGTACAAATACTGAATCGGGCCGGAAATAAACGCGCCCCAACTCAAAAAGTAATGGTGAACCCACGGCTTCACTGCACTTGCTTCAGTAGCCGAGCCAATCATCCTCATGTGCAATCACACTTGAGGACGTGAAGCTTATACAAATGCTTAAGTAAATTTCTGCATAAATCCCTTTCATGGCAGATCGAGCTTGTTGCTTCCTGGCAGCGACGGCGATGCCATGGACCGATTGAGCCACACGTTGGGCAAGGCTGGAGATGGATTGTATGGGAACCAGCGACTTCACCAACCTGCTTGACACAGAAATCAGGAGGTCAATGCCACCGGCCAGGGATTTTAATCCTCGCCGAGTTCTAGGGAAACAATCCCGGAAAATGTTGCCGGCCAGGGATTTGAATAATACCGGGGAAACTTCAGATAGCTTTCGCGAGTGTTCCTGGCGCCGATCGTCAGCTCATACAACATTATCCGTCGTTGAGGTACCGTCCGCTGCAGTTTGTTGGGCAACAAGAATGGTTCAGTTAAGCACAACATTGGACGGATCAGATTCAGATTTCAGCGGGCACGATTTCTTTTACATTTCACATCGGGAGTACTACCAAGAATGGTAAAGATCAGCCTGCTGATCGTGAAGGAGAACATCCGGCGAGCCTTCGTCAGGCTCATATATATGGCTGGCTGTCAGCCGGAACTCCCTCTCCGGCGAGCTCTCAAACTCACCGACGAACTCAAGCAGAAAGTGGACACAAGAGAATTTGGTGCCGAGCACAACCGTGTCAGCGTTTTCTTTGTTAATAGTTCCTACTTATACACAGCGAGCTTCTAGGAATAGAAACCCAACGGAAACAAAGGAAAGGCTGAGCTAATCTCGAGCCTCCGCCATGCGCGCCTAAGGATGGCAACGGGTATATACCCGTCGGGTATCACCAGAACGTTCTCTTCCCCGCTACGGAGAATTTATCCCGTCCCCATCCCCATTAACTGTCTCGGGTATAGATTCTTGCCCATCCCCGTACCCGTCGGGTATCGGTCGGGTAACAGATACCCGACGGGTACTACATACCCGATAAACAAGAACACTTGGGGTCGCAGCTTTGCAATCAGAGACGTTTCTTCTTCACCCGGGTATAAGTGTCGGAGTCTCGGAGATGCCGAGGAGAAGGAACGAGGTTGCGAGGAGGACGAGCAAAGGTGGCAGAGAGACCGAACTGAGGAAGCGAGGGGCACGAGCGCTCGTGAGACAGGCGTGCTTGTGCTGCTGGCGGAGATGATGAGGAAAAATTGAACGAGGGTTCCTAGAACACACAAATTATATATATGACTGTTTAGATTTGGACCAAAATATCTATGTTGAGCTTCTTTGGACCTAATACTCGTATGACAGCTCAAATAGTCGGGTTCCCCAACGGGTAACGGGGACGGGTAAATAGGGAACGTTCCCGTACCCGCTATACCCGTCGGGTATGGATTCTTGCCCATTTAGATACCCGCGGGTAAAGATATGATCCTATCCCCGTCTCCTAATGGATCAAATACCCGTCGGGTATCGGGTATCGGGTCCCCGTTGCCATCCTTATGCGCGCCATGCGAGCCATGACTCTGAACGTGCGCGCCATCCCACGCACCAAGCCAGACCGGGAGAAGCGGACAGCATGCGCCACGACGCACCAGAACGTCGTGGCTCCTACGATACAGGACGCGCCCGGGAGGATAGCAATCCAAGCCGCGCTCACACTTAACTACCAGATTGAAAAATTGAGCGGAAACACAGGATTACAGAAGAACTGATCACATTTCACCCCTAAGCCTGATGTTCCTTGCTGATCTTGACTACACCCAGCTGAACACGAAGTTCACAAAACCTATCTCGCGCCAGCGGCTTTGTCAAGATGTCAGCCAGTTGCTCCTCAGTGCGGACGTGCTCAATGTCCATCCTCCCGTCAATAATGCACTCTCGAATGAAATGAAATCGAACATCAATGTGTTTGCTTCGATCATGAAAAACAGGATTCTTACTAAGAGCAATTGCCGATTGGCTGTCCATCTTCAGTAGAAATGCGGCGCGCTGCTTGCTTGTCAATTCGGCCAGGAGCTGCGCCAGCCAAATCCCTTGGCACGCCGCCGTAGTCCCTGCGATGTACTCAGCTTCACACGAGGAGAGGGCGACGACCTTATGCTTCTGTGACTGCCATGACACGGGATAGGAGCCGAGGAAGAACAGCACGCCGGTGGTGCTCTTCCTTGTATCAACATCACCTCCCATGTCGGCGTCGCTGAACCCCACCAGCTTCAGCTTGCCTTCTCCGCGCTTGTAGCAGCAGCCGAACTCGACGGTGCCGGCAATGTAACGAAGGACTCGCTTGACGGCGTTGAGGTGTTCGGTGGTGGGGTGCTCCATGAAGCGGCTGATGTAGCCGACAGCGAACGCGATGTCGGGCCTGGTGTGAACCAGGTACCGCAGGCACCCGACAATGCCTCGGTACACCGTGGCGTCCACCGGCGCCGTTGTGCTTTCCTTCGACAACCTCAGGCGAGGCTCCATCGGGGTGTGGCACGGGTTACAGCCGCTCATGCCCGCGCGTTCTAGAATCTTGCGCGCGTACGCCGCTTGCGAGAGCTTGATGCCATCGTTTCCCTGCTGCACTTCAATGCCCAGATAAAAAGAGAGAAGACCAAGGTCACTCATCTTGAACCTGGAGCACATCTGCTGCTTGAACTTGGCGATCTCCGTGGCGTCGTTTCTGGTGATGATGAGGTCGTCGACATACACCCCCACTAGCAGTCGTGACGCGCCCTCACCGCGGGCGTACACCGCGTGCTCCGAGGTGCTATGGTTGAAGCCGAGCGCCGCCAGCGTCTCGTCAAGCTTTGCATTCCACGCGCGTGGTGCCTGACGGAGACCATAGAGCGCCTTGTCTAGACGCAGTACCTTGTCCTCCTGTCCGTCGATGATGAAACCGGCCGGCTGACGCACATACACCTTCTCGCGCAGTTCCCCGTTCAGGAACGTGGACTTTACGTCCATGTGGTGCACCGGCCACCCTTCCTGAGCAGCGAGCGCAAGCAACACCCGCACGGATTCAATGCGGGCGACGGGCGCGAACACCTCGTCGAAGTCGATGCCGGGCTACTGGACATAGCCCTTTGCCACGAGCCGCGCCTTGTGCTTCACAACCTCGCCGGCGGCGTTCTTCTTCACCTTGAACACCCACTTCAAGCCGATCGGACGATGACCAGGCGGAAGGGGCACTAGGCGCCATGTCTTGTTACTCTCTATGGAGTCCATCTCCTCCATCATGGCACGTCGCCATGGCTAGTACTTTTCGGCCTCAGCAAAGGTCACCGGCTCCTCAATCTGCAGATGAAGTTGTGCAGCAACCTGGCGCGCGGCGTACCCAGGCGGCGACGTCGCGCCCAGTACGTTGTCGACGGTGCGGTAGCGTGGCTCGACGTCGTCGTTGTCCGCGTCCCAATACTCCTCAGCATTTGGCGGTGGGGACACGAACTCTGGGATGGTAGAAGTTGCCGGCGCCGGTGTACCCTGATCTGCCGTAGGTGGAGTGGGCGATGTTGGGGAAGACTGCGCCATGGGCGCGCTAGGAGCCGGTGCGGACGCTGGAGTCACCGGAGGCTCTGGCGATCCAGCAGGTGGGGCGTCGAAGAGCCCGGAGCCCAGCTCGATGGTGTTGTATTCCACGACCAGCTCCGCATTGGTGCTCATCTCTTCATCCTTCCAGTTCTAGGACGCCTGCTCATCGAACACAGCGTCCCTAGATACGACGGCGCGTCGCGACGCCGGGTCATAGAAGCGCCACGCCTTGGCGCCTCGCTCTTACCCGATGAAGACCACCGGGGTTCCACGATCATCCAGGTTCTTCAGGTACGGCTTCGTGGACTTGACGTAGGCGATGCAGCCGAAGGTGCGGAAATAGTGGACGTTGGGCTTCCTGCCATGCCATGCCTCGTACGGGGTGACGCCGTCGAGCGCCTTCGTTGGAGCCCGGTTCAGCAGGTACACGGCGGTGGCCACCGCCTCCCCCTAGAACAGCGACGGCATGCTCCGGCCCTTCAACAGGCTGCGTGCCATCGTCACGACCGTCTGATTGTGCCTCAACACGACGTCGTTCTGCTAGGGCGAGTACGGCGCCGTGTGTTGCCTCTCAACGCCGCGCTCAGAGCAGTAGGACTCGAACTCGACGGAGGTGAACTCACCTCCGTTGTCGGTGCGCAGCATGCGCAGTCGCCGGCCCGTCTCCACCTCCACCCACGCCTGGAACTTCTTCATGGCTACGAGGGTGTCGCTCTTCACAGCAAGCAGCGCCACCCACATGTACCTGCTTCGGTCATCAACCAGCAGAAGGAAGTACTGCTTACCACCAGGGGTCGCCGGCGAGATGGGGCCACAGAGGTCTCCATGGACCAGATCCAGTAGTCCTTCAGTGCGCCGCTTTGCCTGCGACAGGAACGGAGTCCGCTTCAGCTTGGTGGTGACGCAGTCGGCGCAGAGCTGTTGGACGTGATCAACGCGAGGAAGATTGTGCACCATGCACCGCTGCTCTAGCTTGAAAGGTCCTAATATGGCTAGAGGGGGGGTGAATAGCCTATTTAAAAATTTAAAAATCAACTAGAGCAATTTGATTAGTACGACAAATAGCGTAATACAAAGTTGCTCTAGCTCTACAAGGGTTGCAAGCGACATATCCAACAATTCTAGTTGCAATGATTACTTAGGCACACAAACTTGCTATGTAATTACTCACTAAGAGCTCTCAATCTTGCTACTCTAAAGAGCTCAACTAGATGAATGTAAATAATAAAGCAAGCTCTCAATTCTAATTACACTAAAGAGTTTGTATCAACTAGTTTGCAAGAATGTAAATAAGTGAGTAGGGTGATTATACTGCCGTGAAGGGGATGAACCAATCACAAGATGAAGATTAAGCCAATCACCGGGAGAATGTAAATGACAAGAGACAACCAATTTTTCTCCCGAAGTTCACGTGCTTGCCAACACGCTAGTCCCCGTTGTGTCGACCAACACTTGGTAGTTCGGCGGCTAAGAGGTGTTTCACAAACCTCATCCACACGATAGGACACCGTAAGAACTGACCCACAAGTGAGGTAACTCAATGACACTAGCAATTTACTAGAATTACCTTTCGGCACTCCACCGGGGAAGGTACAACTCCCCTCACAATCACCGAAGATGGCCACGAACAATCACCAACTCGTGCCAATCCTCCACCGCTGCTCCAACCGTCTAGGTGGTGGCAACCACCAAGAGAAACAAGCGAAATCCGCAGCGCAACACGAATACCAAGTGCCTCTAGATGCAATCACTCAAGCAATGCACTTGGATTCTCTCCTAATCTCACAATGATGACGGATCAATGATGGAGATGAGTGGGAGAGCTTTGGCTAAGCTCACAAGGTTGCTATGTCAATGAAAATGTGCAAGAGTTGTGGCTTGAGTCGGCCAAGGGGCTTTAAATAGAAGCCCCCATCAAATAGAGCCGTTGGCTCAAAAAACGGGCTGACTGCGTGTCGATCGGACGCTCCAGTCACACTACGCCGGACGCAGCACCGGACGCTCCAGTCGTGAATACCGGACGCGTCCGGTCGGCATACCGGATGTGTCCGGTCGCCCCAGATTGCCACGTGTCCAGTTCAAATTAAACTTAGCCGTTGCTGCCCATTCTGCTGACAACCGGACGCTCACACCGGACGCAGTGTCACAAATGACCGGATGCTGAGCCGCAGCGTCCGGTGGAGTATAGTAAGCAACCACGCCCGACAGGACGTGTTCGGTGGTACCGAACCGGACGCTGCCAGCGTCCGATCGGCTGCTCTACCGTTTGCTGCCTTTTTAGATTCACACCGAACATGTCCGGTGTGGCGACCGGACGCGTCCGGTCGCTGAGTCTGCCGTCGAAATACCGAACGTGTCCGGTCACATACCGGATGCATCCGGTCACTCTGTAACCAGTGCGACTAACTCTTTTTTGACTCTATCTCCTTCACCCTTGCTCAAATGTGCCAACCACCAAGTGTATCACCTTGTGCACATGTGTTAGCATATTTTCACAAACATTTTCAAGGGTGTTAGCACTCCACTAGATCCTAAATGCATATGCAATGAATTAGAGCATCTAGTGGCACTTTGATAACCGCATTTCGATACGAGTTTCACTCCTCTTAATAGTATGGCTATCTATCCTAAATGTGATCACACTCACTAAGTGTCTTGATTACTAAAATAAAATGGCTCCTACATTTTATACCTTTGCCTTGAGCCTTTTGTTTTTCTCTTTCTTCTTTTCCAAGTTTAAGCATTTGACCATCACCATGCCATCACCATTGTCATGATCTTCGCCATTGCTTCATCACTTGGAGTAGTGCTACCTATCTCATAATCATCTTGATAAACTAGGTTAGCACTTAGGGTTTCATCAATTAACCAAAACCAAACTAGAGCTTTCAATCTCCCCATTTTTGGTAATTGATGACAACCCTTATACAAAGATATGAATTAAAGTACATTTGAATCCATGTTGCTTGCCCAAGCATATTTACCATGTGTAAAGGATATGGGCAAGTTTCATGAACTCCATATGATAGCAATTGCTCCCCCTATATATGTGCTAAGAGTTTGGATTGAAGCTTTGCACATATGATTAGATAGGAAATATAGGAGACAATTTCTACCAAATGATACTAAGATATAAGAGATGGACCTTTGAAGCGTGATACCAATTGGAGTGCACCATTATACCATCCTTAGCACCATTAGTAACTAGACATACACAAAAACTATAATACCCCATGAGATCAATATTACAAATAAGGGTCTAGTTTCTATAGAATAAACATAGGTCTAGTTACTTTAGCCTATGCATGCTAGTTTTTCATTTCAACATTCAAACCTACAACTAGCATACACCACACAAGCATGGATATTTGAAATTAAAAACTTATGCCATGCAAGCAAACATATGTAATGCACATTCAAATGCACTATACAAGTTTATGAGCTTGCTCCCCCTATTTGTATGCTCAAAATTTTAATTGACCCCCTTCGTTTCTTTGTTGTCTTTTTACTATCTTTGTACACTATTTCTCACCCTTTGTCATCAATGACCATAAAGGCTTAAAGTATAGATAGGGTAGGATTATTAATGTCAACAATTTGCACAAAAGGTGGCATCAAATTATAGATATGTTGGGGTGAAATCATATGAAATGAGGATCATTTTCCCAATTTGGTTCAATCTAGATTACTTGCAAAAGATATTTAACTCGGTTTGATCCAAGGATAAGCTTCTTCACACCTCCAAATAAGGGTTATCTTGTACCATGTTGAGTTAAATACTTATAGCTCATTTTCTAAATCAAACACTAGGTTTACAAGCCCATAAACATGTCATATGCTACCACTAGATTATTTCAAACATACAAGCAATAGTGGTATCATACAAGCATCCAATTCATTTGATTTTCATGAATGAGCCTATTCAAATGTGAAATATGTCTAGATGCACTAATCATGTCCTTAGCAAGGATGTATGCCATGCCAATCAACTTTTACCTTGGATTGCTCGAAGGAGAGGCATGTCATATAATGGGGTTGCATCAACATATATTGTGGAAGTCAAGTATGTTCAATTCATTCCTTAGCTTGCAAAACCTCTTCTCATCAAGTGGCTTGGTGAATATGTCGGCAAGTTAATCTTCGGTGCCCACACTCTCTATTCAAATGTCCCCTTTTTGTTGGTGATCTCTTATGAAGTGATGACGGACATCTATATGCTTTGTTCTTGAGTGTTGGACCAGGTTATTGGTGAGCTTTACGGCACTTTCATTGTCACATAGCAATGGCACTTGCTTGAACTTGATTCCAAAGTCACTCAAGGTAGCCTTCATCCAAAGTAATTGAACACAACAACTACCGGCCGAAATGTACTCTGCTTCGATGATTGAAAGTGCTACACTATTTTGCTTCTTTGATGACCAAGACACAAGTGATCTTCCCAATAGTTGACATGTGCTCGATGTGCTATTTCTCTCAACTTTACATCCCGTATAATCAGAATCCGAATATCCAATCAACTCAAATCTTGCTCCTTTGGGATACCATAATCCAACATATTGTGTATGCTTCAAGTACCTCAATATTCTTTTTGTTGCTTTCAAGTGACTTTCTCTTGGTGATGCTTGAAATCTAGCACACATGCATACACTAAACATCACATCCGGTCTTGATATGGTCACATAGAGTAGGCTTTCAATCATAGACTGATACATCTTTTGATCCACCATATTGCCACTAGCATCACTATCTAAGCTTCCACTTGTCCCCATTGGTGTACTAATAGCTTTACTCTCATCCATTTCAAACTTCTTGAGCATGTCCTTGATATACTTGCCTTGACTCACAAATATGCCATTCTTCATTTGCTTGATTTGAAGACCAAGGAAGTAACTAAGTTCTCCAATCATAGACATCTCAAACTCACTTGCCATCATCTTACCAAACTCCTCACAAAATTCTTGATTTGTTGATCCAAAGATGATATCATCAATATAGATTTGCATTACAAACAAGTCATTTCCAAGCTTCTTGGTGAAGAGAGTGGTGCCAACCTTTCTCATCTTGAATCCCTTAGAGAGTAGAAAATCCCCCAATCTATCATACCATGCTCTAGGTGCTTGTTTCAATCCATACAAAGCCTTTCTCAACTTGAACACATGGTTGGGTTTCTTTTCATCTTCAAAACCGGGAGGTTGCTCAATATACACAAGCTCATTGATGTACCCATTGAGAAATGCACTTTTCACATCTATTTGGTACAACTTGATGTTGTGGGCACAAGCATAAGCTAGCAAGATTCTAATTGCTTTCAATCTTACAACCGGGGCATATGTTTCTCCAAAGTCAAGACCTTCAACTTGAGTGTAACCCTGAGCCACTAATCTTACTTTGTTCCTTATTACTATCCCATCTTGATCTTGCTTGCTCCGAAAGAGCCATTTAGTTTCAATCACATTATAATCCTTAGGCCTCTCAACTAAATCACATACTTGGTTTCTTGTGAAGTTGTTTAGCTCTTCATGCATAGCATTTATCCAATCAACATCCCTCAAAGCTTCATCTATCTTCTTAGGTTCAATGGATGACACGAATGAGAAATGCTCACAAAATAAAGCCAATCTTGATCTTGTTTGTACACCTCTTGAAATATCACCAATGATAGTATCCAATAGATGATCTCTTGCAACATTGGTTGGTTGAAGCACTTACACTTGATTGCTAGCATTTGATTGATCACTTGGTTGAGATGATGAACTAGCCATTTGTTGATCTTGCACATTGCCATCACTAGTGCTTGCTTGGATTTGATCATGAGAACCACTAGCTTGCACATTTGAGTTAGAGAGCACTTGATTCTTGTCATCTTCAATATCAATCACCTCTCTAGGCCTTAACTCACCAATGTCCATATTCTTCATTGCATTGACTAATTGAGTGCCTCTTACATCATCTAGATTCCTATCTTCCTCTTGGGAACCATTTGTTTCATCAAACTCCACATCATGAACCTCCTCAAGAGTACCACTAGCTAAATTCCAAACTCTATAAGTTTTGCTAGTAATGGAGTAACCAAGCAAGAAACCTTCATCACATTTCTTTTCAAACTTGCTCAATCTAGTGCCTTTCTTCAATATGTAGCACTTACAACCAAAGACCCAAAAGTATGCTATATTGGGCTTTCTTCCATTCAATAGCTCATAAGACGTCTTTTCCATCATGGGGTGACAATAGAGTCGGTTGCTATAGTAGCAAGCCGTGTTGATTGCTTCGGCCCAAAATGAATTACTCACATTGTACTCACTCAACATTGATCTTGCTGTATCAATCAAGGTTCTATTCTTTCTTTCAACTAGCCCATTTGATTGAGAAGTATACTTGGCCGAGAATTGATGTCTAATTCCAAACTCATCACATAACTCATCAATTCTAGTGTTCTTGAATTCACTACTATTGTCACTTCTAACTTTCTTGATGGTTGTTTCAAACTCATTGTGAATGCCCTTGACAAATGATTTGAATGTTGCAAACATATCACTTTTATCAACAAGAAAGAATACCCATGTGTATCTAGTGAAATCATCCACAATCACAAATCCATATTTATTTCCTCCAATGCTAGTGTATGTGGTTGGTCCAAACAAGTCCATGTGCATCAACTCAAGTGCCTTAGATGTGCTCATCATGCTCTTCTTAGGATGTGTATTACCAACTTGCTTTCTGGCTTGATATGCACTACATAGTTTGTCCTTTTCAAAAGTAACATCTTTCATGCCTCTAACTAAGTCATGCTTAATTAATTTGTTCAATTGTTTCATTCCAATATGACCAAGCCTTCTTGCCATAACCAACCAATGCTAGACTTAGTGATCAAACATGTTGATAATTGAGCTTCTCTAGCATTGAAATCAACCAAGTATAGATTCTCATATCTAAATCCTTTGAATATCAAGTTAGAGCCATCTACACTTATGATCTCTACATTATCCACACCAAATATGCATTTGAAACTAAGATCACACAATTGAGCTACCGACAATAGGTTGAAGTTCAAGCTCTCTACTAGTAGCACATTGGAGATGCTCAAATCATTGGATATTGCAATCTTACCAAGCCCTTTGACCTTGCCTTTGCCATTATCACCAAATGTGATACTATCAATCCCATTGCTCTTGCTTTTATTGATTGAATTGAACATTCTTGGATCACCAGTCATGTGTTGTGTGCACCCACTATCGAGCACCCAATGCCTTCCTCCGGCTTTATAATTTACCTACAAAAGAAGATCAATTCTTTTTAGGTACCCAAACTTGTTTGGGTCCTTGTAGGTTAGTCACCAAGGTCTTTGGTACCCAAATAGCCTTTTTCTTTGGGCCCAAAATTGGTGTACCAATGAACTTAGCCTTCACACCATTGGCACCCTTATAAAGCATGTAACAAGAATCAAATTTGATTGAGGATACATTAGGTAGCTTGTTCTTGTTAGTCTTGCAATTTTGCTCTATATGCCCAACTTGCTTGCATCTATTGTAAAACCGACCATTGCCCTTTATAAAGCTAACTTTGGGAGTGACAAAGGCCGTCTTGCCTTTCTTGGGGGTATAGCCTAATCCCTCTTTGTTGAGAGAAAACTTTTGGCTACCCAAGCACTTTAGCAAGCGGGCATCTCTACCATAGACATTGCCTAAGGCACGAGTGAGCTCATTCACCTCCTTCTTGAGGGTTTCATTTTCCACCATTAGTGATGTATCATTCATAGGTGGAGTGGTAATGGTTGTGCTACAAGAAGTGTTAGTAGGAGCAACAATAATAGGTTCATGAAAAGATTCATCAATAAGATCACATGTTAGTCCCACATCACATGTTACTATCACTTGCTCCTTCTTGGCTTCCTCCTTCTTGACTTGCTCAATGAGAGAGAAGTGAGCCTTTTCAAGCTTAGAGTGAGCTTTGCCAAGCTTCTCATGGGCATCCATTAGCCCCTCATGATTAGCATTGAGCTCACCAAAGGATTGCTCAAGAAATTTTACTTTCTTGCATAATTCTTTGCACTCCTTTCTCTTCATCTCATTGCAAGCGTGCACTTGCTCACACATGTCCAAGAGCTCCTCCTTGGAGTACTCCTCATCATCATCATCATCATTATCATTCCTACAAGAGTCACTTTCACATTCATCATCATCACTCTCATCATATTTTACCTTGGTAGGCTTTGCCATGAGACATGTCGATGGAGTGTCGAAGATGGAGAGCTTATTGTTGATGGCGATACTTGCTAGTGCTTTCTTGATAGATTTCTTGCCATCATCACTAGAGTCATCACTATCCGATGAGCCATCACTATCTTATGTGACCACATAACCTCCACCCTTTTTCTTTTGGAAGGTCATTCTCTTCTCCTTCTTTTCCTTCTTTTCATTCTTATCTTTCTTGTGCTTCTCTTCTCATCTTCATCATTATCACTATTGTAGGGACAATTTGCTACAACATGATCGGGGCTCTTGCAATTGTAGCATCTTCTTACATATTCTTTGCTCTTGGTGTGATCTCTTCTCTTTCTTGCACCATAACCCTTCTTCTTCATGAACTTGCCCATCTTGCGCACAAAGAGAGCCATAGCCTCATCATCAATATCACTTAGATCTTCATCATCACTTGATTCTTTCTTGGACTTGCCCTTGTTCTTTGATGATGATGAGCTAGCCTTGAATGCTATGCTTTTCTTCTTCTTGTCTTCTTCTTCCTTCTTGTCATCCTTGTCACCCCCCTCCGTTTCCACACGGTATGTCTCTTGTGTCATGACATCACCTAGTACTTGGTTGGGGGTAATATCCTTCAATCCTCCTCTTATGATGAGCAATCTCAACATCTCAAATCTTGGAGGTAGGCACATTAAGAACTGATGAGAGACATCATCATCCTTGATCTTTTCTCCCAAAGCCTTCAAGTCATTGATAATTACTTGCAATCGATGGAACATCTCCGGAATGCTCTCATCTTCCTTCATCTTGAAGCTTGTCAACTTGTCCTTGAGGATGTACAACTTGGCACTCTTCACCACTAGTGTGCCCCTCATATGTTTCCTCCAATCTCTTCCACACCTCATTTGCTCTTTCACAATCCTTGATTTGCTCAAACACCTTGGAATCAATGGCATTGTATATGGTGTTGAGAGCCATTGTATTGCATTGCTTGTTGATCTTATCTTGGTTAGTTGGATCATCAGGATCAATGATAGCATAGTCATTCTTGGTCACTTCCCATACTTGATCATTGATTGAACCAAAATACATCCTCATCTTTCTCTTCCAATAATCATAGCATGTGCTGTCAAAGAACGGTGGTTTGCCCCCCACATGGTTGAACACAACTTGAGCCATAATTTGACACCGAGGTTGTTAAGCCTTCAATCAAACGGTGACCACGGCTCCGATACCACTTAAAAGGTCCAAATATGGCTAGAGGGGGGTGAATAGCCTATTTAAAAATCTATAAATTAACTAGAGCAATTTGATTAGTTTGACATATAGCATAATGCAAACTTGCTCTAGCTCTACAAGGGTTGCAAGCCACCTATCCAATAATTCTAGTTGCAATGATTAGTTAGGCACATAAACTTGCTATATAATTACTCACTAAGAGCTCTCAATCTTGCTACTCTAAAGAGCTCAACTAGATGAATGTAAATAATAAAGCAAGCTCTCAATTCTAATTACACTAAAGAGCTTGTATCAACTAGTTTGCAAGAATGTAAATAAGTGAGTAGGGTGATTATACCACAGTGTAGGGGATGAACCAATCACAAGATGAAGATTAAGCCAATCACCGGGAGAATGTAAATGACAAGAGACAACCGATTTTTCTCCCGAAGTTCACGTGCTTGCCAACACGCTAGTCCCCGCTGTGTCGACCAACACTTGGTGGTTCGACAGCTAAGAGGTGTTTCACAAACCTCGTCCACATGATAGGACACCGCAAGAACCGACCCACAAGTGAGGTAACTCAATGACACTAGCAATTTACTAGAGTTACATTTTGGCACTTCGCTGGGAAAGGTACAACTCCCCTCACAATCATCGGAGATGGCCATGAACAATCACCAACTCGTGCCAATCCTCCACCGCTGCTCCAACCGTCTAGGTGGTGGCAACCACCAAGAGAAACAAGCGAAATCCGCAGCGCAACACGAATACCAAGTGCCTCTAGATGCAATCACTCAAGCAATGCACTTAGATTCTCTCCCAATCTCACAATGATGATGGATCAATGATGGAGATGAGTGGGAGGGCTTTGGCTAAGCTCACAAGGTTGCTATGTCAATGAAAATGTGCAAGAGTTGTGGCTTGAGCTGGCCAAGGGGCTTTAAATAGAAGCCCCCATCAAATAGAGCCATTGGCTCAAAAAACGGGCTGACTGCGCGTCGACCGGACGCTCCGGTCACACTGCACCAGACGCTCCGGTCGTGAATACCGGACGCGTCCGGTCGGCATACCAGACATGTTTGGTCACCCCAGACTGCCATGTGTCCAGTTCAAATTAAACTTAGCCATTGCTGCCCCTTCTGCTGACAACTGGACGCTCACACCGGACGTAGAGTCACAAATGATCGGACGCTAAGCTGCAGCTTCTGGTGGAGTACAGTATGCAACCATGCCCAACCGGACGCGTCCGGTGGTACCAGACCGGACGCTGCCAGCGTCCGATCGGCTACTCTGTCGTCTGCTGCCTTTTCTGATTCACACCGAACACGTCCGGTGTGGCGACCGGATGCGTCCGGTCGCTGAGTCTGCCGCCGAAATACCGAACGTGTCCGATCACTCTGTAACTAGTGTGACTAACTCCTTTTCAACTCTATCTCCTTCACCCTTGCTCAAATGTGCCAACCACCAAGTGTATCACCTTGTGCATATGTGTTAGCATATTTTCACAAACATTTTCAAGGGTGTTAGCACTCCACTAGATCCTAAATGCATATGCAATGAATTAGAGCATCTAGTGGCACTTTGATAACCGCATTTCGATACGAGTTTCACTCCTCTTAATAGTATGGCTATCTATCCTAAATGTGATCACACTCACTAAGTGTCTTGATCACTAAAACAAAATGACTCCTACATTTTATACCTTTGCCTTGAGCCTTTTGTTTTTCTCTTTCTTCTTTTCCAAGTTTAAGCATTTGACCATCACCATGCCATCACCATTGTCATGATCTTCGCCATTGCTTCATCACTTGGAGTAGTGCTACCTATCTCATAATCATCTTGATAAACTAGGTTAACACTTAGGGTTTCATCAATTAACCAAAACCAAACTAGAGCTTTCACAGCTTCCGCGGGGCGTCAAAGTGAAGATGCCCGTATCGCTCATGCCACAACCACGCACCATCGGTGGCGCGCGTAGCCAGGCAGAGCGCCCGAGCGATCTTGACACATAGGAGGTACAGGCGGTTCACCGACCGCCTTACTCGAACGATTAGGCGATGTTGACACCGTTTTTTGCACATGTTAAAATAATCGGAGTGGACCAATCGGCAAGGGGAAAGTTATTGAATACTTTGATAGCCAATGAAAGCCAGTTTGTAAAAATGGTTGCCGATAGTTGGTGATGATTGATGGAAAGGTTGATTTGGACTCGGGCGTTGCCGATGAGGTTGGAGGAGTTGTTGTCGATGCCGATGAAGGAAGACTTGAAGACTACTGCCGATGAAGCAGGGAGTATGCCGATGAAGGAAGACTTGAAGCCTGCTGCCGATGAAATAGGGAGTATGCCGATGGGAAGGAGGACAGTGAGATTTCCATCATAATTAAGGCGGACAGGGAAATAGATAGGAGTTGGTTTCCTTTTCTGTATTTGTTAGGTTATGATTCGTGTAAGAGTCGCGTGTTTCCTTAGATACGGGATTGGTGTCCTGGTTGTGTTTGGTTGTGTCTCTTTAGATCAGGGTATAAATATGGAGTAAAGGGCAATGTAATAGATAACATCAATCAATATCAAAACCAACTTTTACTCCTATTTACATCTACTTTTCGGCGACTTCGTCAATTTGCATATTTTTCTTTTTACGAGTTCTCATTGATTCGGCGAGCTGCATCGCTTCAGTGCGATCTTCGGCGATTCTCGAGTTCCGCGTGAGCACCTCTTGGCCGTGACTTCCGGGCGTATCGCTGTTGTTCAGGACCAAAGTGTTCGTTTCTTCATCCTTGTCGATTAGCAGGTCAAATCGACTGGCACGCTTTGGATATCGATTCGGGTATTAGCCCTTTGTGTTTGCAGATCACTTTTGCATCAACACATCTTTTGGCACGCCCGGTGGGACACTTCAACCAATATGTTCAACTCCGAGATCGATCCAGGGAACATTATCGCAGTATCAGAAGAAGATCTCAAGGAAGAACAGAGGCAGGCTATGGAAAAGGCTGTAGAAGAATACAAGCAGCTTTGTCTGAAATCGTTTAGCTTGAACAAGAGTGGACAAGTCATCCAGAAGCAAGATTTGCCGTTGCCTCGGCAGGTTACCTTTGACTCCAATCCTGGTAAACTTCAAGAGATGGTTAATTCTGCAGTAAATCATGCTTTGATTAATCATTCCAATGTGCTGTCCAATACTGTTCATAATGCTGTGGTTCGAACTCTCAAAGAAGGACAAGCGGCACCACATTACGTTGGGCCTGCCTATCATCAACCAGAGCCGGCATCTGTCAAAACTCCATCGGCTCCTTCGGCCGTTGTGGGTACAGAAGTTACTTCCCCTCCAGTATTAGCAAGTTCACCTAATATACAATCTACACCGATACAATCAGATCAGGTGTTACCAGGAGGGCGAGTTCAACTTAATACAGATCTATCGGCATCAGCTATGTCAGGTCCTGTGTCTCAGAATAACCAGATTCCTACTAATTGGTGGGGATATGGCATGCCTCCAGAGTCATCTGCTTTCAATCCTAGATTACCTCAAGTATTTGATGCAGCAGCAAGAGCGCCTATATCATCGGCCGTTTCGCCGATGGCTCAAGTGCCTCAATATGCCGCAACTACTTCTGTACAACCAACTCCAGGAGGTTTCCAGATGCCTATGATTCAAACATTCAATTCAAGTCCATCGGCAGAGCGTACTGCCGATGCAGCAGAAAGCCCCTGCTATGAGTCAAACTGGGGTTCAGTTCATGCCTCAGACCAGTTATAATTATCCAACAATATCAGCAAATTACCAGCCATCGGTAAGTTTTGTGCCGATGAGTTCTAATAATGATTGGTCAGGACAGTTACCTGTTCAACATACAGTTCAGCGAAATCAGCAGGTTGCAGGGATTCAACAAGGTCATATGCAAGCTGGTTTCCAGAATCAAGCATCGGCAGCCCAGCCGATGAATCCTTTCCAACAGGTTAATGGACCACAAGTAGCGGCAAATATGCCGATTGCTGGAGATCGTGGGCCACAAAGATATGTGGAAGGATGTCAGCAGGCACCTCCTGTAGAAATTCAACCAGTTCGTCAGCAGGAGGCTGATGCTTTTTGGGCCGATAAGATAGCAGAGATTATGAAGGATCAGTTTGGGATAAAGCCCAAGGTCAATACTTATTCTTATCGGACCCCATACCCTCCTGCATACGATTTAATTCCTCTCCCAAATCGGTACAAGGTACCGGATTTCACTAAATTCTCTGGGCAAGATGATACATCGACAATGGAACATGTCAATCGCTTCATTATTCAATGTGGAGAGGCAGCTAACAGAGATGAATTAAGAGTTCGATTATTTTCATCATCTTTGTCTGGATCAGCATTTACATGGTTCATTTCATTGCCACCAAATTCTATTATTACTTGGGTTGATCTAGAAAAACAATTCCACAAGTATTTCTTTGCTGGAATCCATGAAAAGAAGCTTACCGATTTAGTAAAATTGAGACAGCGTAATGATGAATCGGTAGAGAGCTTTGTACAAAGGCTACGAGATGTAAAAAATAAGTGCTACAGCCTGGTGCTGGATGATCGGCAGCTTGCCGATTTGGCTTTCCAGGGGTTATTGCCACATCTTAAGGACAGATATGCTTCTCAGGAATTTGAAAGCCTCAGTCATCTTGTGCAAAGGATTTCTGATCAAGATACTAGGGTTTTTGAACCTAAAAAGAACTGGAGTAAAAAGGTATCATTTGTTGAAGATGTAGGAGATTCTGACTCTGATGAAGAACCAGTTATCGGCTTAGCTGAGTGGGTTAAGAATAAAAAGCCGATATCATGTCCCTTTGGTCAAAAAGAGCCAGAAAAGTTTACCTTTGATATCACCAAGGCCGATAAAATATTTGATCTTCTGCTTCAAGAGGGCCAAATTAAGCTGTCACCTAATCACGTGATCCCATCGGCAGAAGAGTTGAAGAAGATTTTGTACTGCAAGTGGCACAATGCAACTTCACACAGTACAAATGAGTGCAAGGTATTCAGGCAACAGTTACAGTCGGCTATTGAATCTGGGAGAATTAAGTTTGGTACTTCCAAGACCCAGAAGCCGATGAAAATTGATCAACACCCTTTTCCAGCAAATATGTTGGATGCCAAAGGAAAGACCAAGGTATTGACATCAGAGGCTGCTGAGAAAAACGCGTCAGTAGACCCCCAACATCGGATAACTACCGATGATGCAAAGAGTAAGGGTTTGCTAGGGGAAAGCAGTAGTTCCAAAAAACCTCCTCGACCTGGCATTGTGATTACTCATCGAAGGCAGCAGGAGGGTTGGCGTCAACGTAATGACCGATATCGGCAACAGCAAGAAATGAGACGTCAGGAAGAGTGGAATCGACATAAAGATCATTGGAGATGTCCGTTCTTCATCCATTGCTGGGAAGAAGGTATTAAATTGCCAACTGTTGAAAATTGCCCTGAGTGTAATGGTTATTACGGAGTCAATCGTTCAGAAAGGAGGTTTCAACGTGGTAATCAGGGATTGTCTATCAACGAGCCGATCAGAGGCAGGGCATCAGTGCATGATCGGCTGGGGGGCAGACTTAGTGTACATGAGAGGCTTGGTAAACGCGCTGGATATTTTCCAAGAAATCAAGAGGAGCTTGAGGAGATGGCAAACGCAAGAGTTCCCGATGAGGAGATATTCTACAGGGACCCTAATATACGTCGCGTAGAACTAACTAGGACTTGTTATCAGCCGGTTTGGAAAACCAAGTTTCCTCGATGGTGCCCAGAGGGTCTGACAAAGACGCAGAGGAGGAGGATGCAACGTGAGCGTCAGGAGGATTTATACCAGGAGGAAAATTCCTCCAATGAAAGGCCTGGTCATCAGCAGTGGCAGGTAAAACACAAAAATAAGGGTCCATCGGCAGATGTTAATATGGTATTCATGTTGCCGATGGAGTTTCTGGCACTATCTGATAATGAGGAAGAAGTTGTTTTCTCTGATCAAGTAGCTCAGCTAACGCTAGATCCAATGATGGCTGTTTTTGAGAAACCTACCGATGATGAGAGACAGCATCTTAAGGCTTTATTTGTGAAGGGCAGAGTTGATGGGCAGCCTGTGTCTAAGGTACTTATTGATGGAGGGGCTGCGATTAATATTATGCCTTACGTGATGTATCGGAAACTTGGTAAGGGAGAGCAAGACTTGACCAAAACCGATATGATGTTGAAAGATTTTGAAGGCAATGTGTCACCGGCTAAAGGGGCAGTATGCGTTGAATTGACCATCGGCAGCAAAACCTTGCCAACGACGTTCTTTGTTATCAACGGCAAGGGTGCATATAATCTGCTTCTAGGGAGGGATTGGATTCATGCTAATTGTTGTGTTCCTTCTACAATGCATCAATGCCTCGTACAATGGATTGGGGATAAGATTGAAGTCGTCCCTGGTGATTCTTCTTATATCATCGCATCGGCAGAATCAGATACTTATGAGCGAACTAAATGCATATCAGGAGAAGCTTGGGAAAAAGAGTTCCTTAGAGTTGCTGATTATGAAATTCCACCGATCCAAGCAGTCGGTTCTGAAGAGGAGTTTTAATGGATAGGTTTGCCGATGATGGAAAATTAGGTCAAGGGTTCACATCGGCAGATGATTTAGTAGAAGTAGATATCGGTGATGGTGATAGGTCGAGGCCTACTTTTATTAGTGCTAAGTTAGATTCTAAGTGTAAGCAGCGAATAACAGATTTGTTAAAAGAATATAAAGATTGTTTTGCTTGGGATTATACTGAGATGCCCGGGTTAGACCGATCGATAGTTGAACATCGGTTACCTATCAAATCTGGATTTCGGCCACATCAGCAGCCAGCGCGCCGATGCAACCCTAATGTACTTCCTGACATTAAGGCCGAAATAACTAAATTAATTGAAGCAAAGTTTATTCGGCAATGTCGATACGCAGAGTGGATCTCTAATGTGGTTCCTGTTTATAAGAAAAATGGAAAACTTCGTGTTTGTATTGATTTCAGGAATCTCAACAAAGCCACACCGATGGATGGCTATCCAATGCCGATTGCTGATTTGTTGATTGATGCTGCGGCTGGACATCAAATTATCAGCTTCATGGATGGTAATGCAGGTTACAATCAAATATTCATGGCTGAGGAAGATATTCCCAAGACTGCTTTTAGATGTCCAGGACATGTGGGGTTGTTCGAGTGGATAGTCATGACGTTTGGTTTGAAAAATGCCGGTGCTACTTATCAACGGGCTATGAACTTTATTTTTCATGAGTACATCGGCACATTAGTGGAGATCTACATTGATGATGTAGTAATTAAGTCTGGAGATATCACAGCACATTTAGCCGATCTGCGAAAGATATTGGAGTGCACAAGGAAGCATGGATTGAAGATGAATCCTAATAAATGTGCATTCGGTGTATCGGCAGGACAATTCTTGGGTTTTATGGTGCATCAGCGGGGCATTGAAATCAGTAGGAAGTCTATTGATGCAATTAACAAGGTAATTGCTCCTGCCAATAAGACTGAATTACAATCTTTGGTCGGTAAGATTAATTTCATTAGAAGATTCATATCTAATCTGTCGGGTAAGATCAAGGCGTTCAGCCCACTACTTAGATTGAAAGCTGATCAGGAATTTGTATGGGGAGTTGAACAGCAATTAGCCCTTGATGAAATTAAGAAATATTTATCAAATCCTCCAGTGCTAGTTCCACCTCAACATGGGAAGCCTTTTAGGTTATATTTGTCAGCTGATGATGCAGTTATCGGTTCAGCTCTTATTCAAGAATTTGAAGGGAAAGAACGTGTTATTATTATTTGAGCAGAAGATTAGTGGATACTGAGACGAGGTATTCGGCTATCGAGAAATTGTGTCTGTGCTTATACTTTTCTTGTATTAAATTAAGGCATTATTTGTTATCTGCCGAATGTACGGTCATATGCAAAGACGATGTGGTCAAGTATATGCTGTCGATGCCGATATTAAGTGGTAGAATCGGCAAGTGGATTTTAGCATTATCAGAATTTGAACTACGCTACAAATCAGCTAAGGCAGTTAAAGGGCAAGTGATGGCTGATTTCGTCACTCAGCATTGTAACACGGTGGATTCTCTGGGGATTGCTCCCTGGACACTTTTCTTCGATGGGTCCACATGTGGTGAAGGGGCAGGTATCGGCATTGTGTTAATTTCACCTCAAGGAAAGAAGTATGAGTTTTCATTGCCGATTGTTGCTACAGCGACAAATAATCAAGCTGAATACCAAGCCTTGATAAAGGGGTTAGAATTGCTGAAGGAGATACATGCCGATGTTGTTGAAATTTTTGGTGACTCTATGCTAGTTATAAATCAATTGGCTGGAACTTATGAATGCCGAAGTGAGGCCTTGATTTCGTATTATGAAAGGTGTTTGCAATTATTGAAAGGATTTAGAGATTTTCGTCTTGAGCATATCTCTCGATTGCATAATGAGGAAGCTAATCGACTAGCTCAGCATGCTTCAGGGTATCAGACCATTCAGGAAGTGCTAACATCGGCAGTTGATACCGATGACTGGAGGAAAGAGATTGTCGATTATTTAAAGGATCCAGGTAGAAAGGTTAAGAGACGTATAAGGTTCCAAGCTACCAAATATGTGCTCCTCGATGATGAATTATATTATCGAACTATAGATGGAGTTTTACTCAGATGTGTTAGCAATGATGAATCGAAAAGCTTGATGGGTGAAATTCATGAAGGAGTATGTGGGGCACATCAATCGGCTTTCAAGATGAAATGGATGATCAGAAGGAATGGGTACTATTGGCCGACTATTCTTGAAGATTGTTTTAAATATTTTAAGGGATGCCAGGGGTGTCAAAAGTTTGGTAATATTCAAAGAGCGCCTGCATCGGCTATGAATCCTATAATCAAACCATGGCCGTTCCGGGGATGGGCTATTGATCTCATTGGTCAGATTTATCCGCCATCGAGTAAAGGACATAAATTTATTCTGGTTGCTACCGATTATTTCACAAAGTGGGTTGAGGCAATTCCTCTAAAAAAGGTTACATCGGTCAATATGATTGATTTTGTGAAAGAGCATATTGTTTACCGATTTGGTATTCCTCAGACTATCACTACCGATCAGGGTACTATGTTTACATCGGGAGAATTTGATGAGTTTGCTGTAGGTATGGGAATTAAAATTTTAAATTCTTCTCCATATTATGCTCAAGCTAATGGTCAAGCTGAAGCTTCTAACAAAGGGATCATCAAACTTATTAAGCGCAAAATTGAAGAAAATCCTAGGAGGTGGCATACAGTATTAAATGAAGCCTTGTGGTCATATCGGATGTCATGCCATGGTGCAACCAAAGTAACGCCTTATCAGTTAGTATATGGACACGATGCAGTGTTGCCTTGGGAAATTAAGGTTGGCTCTAGACGAATACGTTCTCAAAATCAGCTGACAGCCGATGAGTATAATACTCTTATGAAAGATGAGTTGGAAGATGTGGCAGGTCATCGGTTAAGGGCTTTAGTTAGTATTGAAGAAAATAAGAAAAGAGTAGCTAGATGGTATGACAAGAAGGTGAAAGTAAAAGAGTTTGCCGATGGAGATCTGGTCTGGAAATTGGTTTTACCGATTGGGACTAAAAGTTCAAAGTTTGGAAAGTGGTCTCCTAATTGGGAAGGTCCATATCGGATAAATCAGTCTATTCCTGGTAATGCCTATATTTTAGAAACCCTCGAAGGGGTTGTGTTTCCCAGAGCGTTAAATGGAAAATATTTAAAGAAATATTACCCTAGTATATGGACAGATGCATAAAAGTATAAGTGCCGATAACAGTACTATCGGCTAGAATTATGCAAGGGTATCAATGTCTCATAAAGTGCCGATACAATAAATAAGATTACACGTTCAGCAAGGATTGGATAGCTAATATCGCACGCAGGCGAATCTGGTCAGCTTCTTCCATTTCTTTGATATCATCATCGGCAGCACCTTCCACAGGCTTGAGTTTCTTCTTCATGGCTAAAGCTTTGCGAGCTTGGATATCTCTTTCTTGCTGAAGGGCTTTGACGGCATTGGGTAGCTGGCTTTCTTCTTGTTGAGCATGAGTTAAGGCTGCATCGATTTCTTTCAATTCGGCCAATAGAGCTGCCTTCCTTGCCGATAGATCCAAGATTTTCTGCTTAAGTGCAGCACCCGAAGTCTGCAAGTTGACGATGCCCTTGTGCTTCTCATCAGCGATTTGTTTCAGTTGTAGCATCTCCTCTTTAAGTTGAGCTTGAGCTGCTCTATCGGCAATGCGCTGAGCAGCCCGTTGATATTGCAGTTGACGACTTTCTAAGTGAGCTGCTGGGAAGAGTATTTCTTCAACATCGGCAGGGACCTGGCCACGAATTGTTTTGAAAATTGCCTTTGCGGGGTCCGAATCATCTACCAGTTGGGCGGTACCTTGCTGTAGCAAATTCAGGAGGGTTTCCAACTTAGATTTAGTCTCTGCCGATATTGTTCCCAGTGCAAGGGAAGAACTTGTTTCCTCTCCATCGTCGTCAGAAATGTCAATAGCAAAGGAAAACAGGCTGTTCGGGGAATCTTGTTCCTGAGAGAAAGACAAGGAAATCAATCAGGGGTAAGTATGAGTATTGTAAAATCAGATAGGTTGATCGGTCTACCTGTTTCAAGGCAATCTCCTGTGCTTGACTGGAGGAAGCAACCTGGAGTATGTCGTGTGGATCGGCTGAGCTTGCCGATGGGATATCTTCTGTGACTTCATCGGTGGTGGGCTCTTGAGGTATGATGACCGATGACATTGGGGCAGATGCAGGGATCGGCATAGACCTTTGTCGTTTTGGCTGTGCTTCAGTATCTGTTGAAGCTTTGCGCTTTGCTTGGACATCGGCAATGATTGGCTGGGGGGCATCAACACTTGTTGGTTGTGAAGCTTGGGCATCTGGTACGTTTGCCGATGTGCCCAGTTGTTGCTGCAAAACAAGTGTGAGATATGATATTTAACAGATAAAATGTAAAGTCAAGAAGCTACCTCTGAAGGAGTGGTGCTTGATATCGGCGGAATTGCCGATGACGATCCCGTAGCAGCTCTTACCCCCTAATGATTAAGGTTAATGTAGTTTGTGATCGGCATAAGTGAAAATAAAATAAAATAAACAAGGTTGTTACCTTAAAGGCTTTGACCAAGGTTGTAGCAGCGGCCGATGGGGTAGCCCTGGATGTAGCCAATTTGGACTTAGAAGTGATGGTCTTAGTACGAATCTTCTGGTGGGTCAAAGCGGCTAAGGTGGGAGCGTTGTAGCCGATCGGCGATGTTGGGGAAATAGGCCGGAGGTTGAAGGGTTTCCCACTTTTGCTCACCGATGGTGCTGGGTTGTTAACCTGTTACAAGGGAATCAGTTACTAATAAATGAAAAGAAAAGCAGAAGGGAGTTCAAGGAAACTTACCGCGTCGTCAGGGATGGCATATTCAGAATCGATCATGTGCCGATATGTGTGAGCAGAAGTCGCGAACAGTTGCTCTTTCCACTCTCGCCACCATTGCTTGTATGACTCGGTGATGAAAGATATTGGTGTCCAGGTGGATATATCAACATCTGTGGTATCGGCATCAGGAGAAAGTTGTACTACCTTGTTCCAGTCTGTTCCGCAGGTGATTGTTTCCCTGGGTTTGATCACATCGGCAAAGCAGAGTTTGATTGGCAGTTGCCCAAAAGCCAATTGGCGGGATACTGCCGATGGGTTGTAAAATTCATATGTAATGTTGGTGTTTTTCCCGCTGCCGAATGTGTTTACTGGAATTGCCCTGGGAGTGATGATAGCCATCATGAGCTCATTATCTTGATTCAGAGTGTCATCGGCAAAGTTGAAAAGAAGGGGGAATCTGTTTTCTTCGTCGATGTAAGGCACCCAGGCCCTATGATCACGAGAAAGGCCATTATAGAAGCTTTGAAAGAATCTGCCGATTTGGTCTTCGTTGGCTTCTGTTCCAGGAAGGACAATTATGGCTTCACCAAAATTGAGGGGTGAGCGTGTTGCCGATTCATCATCCCCGAGCACATAATCTTCAGCAATTTCTCGTGGGAATTGTTGAGCAAAAAAGTCCCATTGCAAACGTTTGTGCATATGGGCATTCAGCCACATGTTGATGAACCACCACGGGCCTCCCAGGTTGCCGATGGGTTCGCCAAGCAGGAGTTTCTGAGACACTTGGTGAAGAAGATGATAAGTAGAGCTCAGAAGGTATCGGCCAAGAGGAAACCTTACGCCATTAGCCAGAAGTTCAGCTGCAGGGAGGAAGGCGTTGGTTGGTCCTACTGATCGACCACAGAAGATAAATTTTTCTAACCACATATTCAGGAATGTGGCATGTTCCCTCTGGCTAGGTGTCCCGGTTTTCTGGTATTCTTGAATATATCCTGTCCAACCGCCGATGTTACGGGTATTCACTCTATATTCAGGCTTTCTACCATAGATGGAGCCTTCATCGGCAGTTGAGATGTCCAAGCCAGTAAGCATGTGGACATCGGCAAGGGTAGGGGTAGCTGGGCCATGTCCAAACATAAAAGTATTGGTCGTATCTGACCAGAAATAAGCAGCTGCAATTATCATTGATTCATTTTTCTGCATATCGGCAATAGAGAGCCTGATACATTGGTCTAACTTTCGCTCTGCCCAGTATACTTGCATCGATCTATTGACCCTTAAATACCAATCTTTCCACCCTTTGGTGGTTTTGGGCCAAGATCGGAATGTGTCTTTCCACAAGTTCAGAGAGAAATTTTGGGCTCTAAAGGGGATTCTGTTAACCTCTGCGTTGATCAGATCGGTTGGATCTGGGTTGCCCATTGGTCCAAGGCATTGGACGTGTGGCTGATCGGTTGGGATAACTAATTTGTTGCGCAGTTCCTAAGGTTATGGAATCCAGAAGACAGAAGAAAAGAAAAATCACCAACTGAATAAATTTGCAAAAAGATCAAAGTAAAAGGTAATGGAAGTGGAGCGAACCGCGGGGACGTCGAAGTTGATGGCCATTGTCTTGAGGAAGGTGGAGATACGAGCCGGGGACTTGAAGTTAGCGCCGGAGAAGGGTTCTGGTTGGTTGAGGTCGCGCGGTTGTTCGTCGGAGTCGCCGCCGGAGAGAGAGAATGCCAAGGATTGGAGGCTGAAGATAGAAAATGAGGGTTCTGGAGAAATCTATTTATAAGCCGGCCAGGATAAGGGTATTTTGGACTTATCTCTATGACGCGCGCATATAGGTCAAGGCGGTGCAGGGGGATATGGTAACTATTCGCGCGATAATCAGGGGATTGTACAGATGAGTTAATAACAAGCAATCATGACTTGGAAGGGATATTGATACATGATATTTTAATTCTTAAAATGGCAGCATTATCATGTTAGGATCTTGCCGATGGGTTATTATTTTGGTATCTCAATCAAGGCAAGAGTGGTTGGCGATTGTGCGATATTTACTAAGGTGCGTGGATCAAGATTAGATTTGATTGGATTTGATAACAAATCAAGTTTTGGCTTGGAGAATGAGTTACGGTAATTGGGCAAAGGCAAGCGTTATCTGGAGTAAATTTCGGAGCATTAATGGTTTTATACTCCGAAATTGGGGGGCATGTGTTGACACCGTTTTTTGCACATGTTAAAATAATCGGAGTGGACCAATCGGCAAGGGGAAAGTTATTGAATACTTTGATAGCCAATGAAAGCCAGTTTGTAAAAATGGTTGCCGATAGTTGGTGATGATTGATGGAAAGGTTGATTTGGACTCGGGCGTTGCCGATGAGGTTGGAGGAGTTGTTGTCGATGCCGATGAAGGAAGACTTGAAGACTACTGCCGATGAAGCAGGGAGTATGCCGATGAAGGAAGACTTGAAGCCTGCTGCCGATGAAATAGGGAGTATGCCGATGGGAAGGAGGACAGTGAGATTTCCATCGTAATTAAGGCGGACAGGGAAATAGATAGGAGTTGGTTTCCTTTTCTGTATTTATTAGGTTATGATTCGTGTAAGAGTCGCGTGTTTCCTTAGATACGGGATTGGTGTCCTGGTTGTGTTTGGTTGTGTCTCTTTAGATCAGGGTATAAATATGGAGTAAAGGGCAATGTAATAGATAACATCAATCAATATCAAAACCAACTTTTACTCCTATTTACATCTACTTTTCGGCGACTTCGTCAATTTGCATATTTTTCTTTTTACGAGTTCTCATTGATTCGGCGAGCTGCATCGCTTCAGTGCGATCTTCGGCGATTCTCGAGTTCCGCGTGAGCACCTCTTGGCCGTGACTTCCGGGCGTATCGCTGTTGTCAGGACCAAAGTGTTCGTTTCTTCATCCTTGTCGATTAGCAGGTCAAATCGACTGGCACGCTTTGGATATCGATTCGGGTATTAGCCCTTTGTGTTTGCAGATCACTTTTGCATCAACAGGCGACCCTGCTCATCGTGGATCCGGAGAACGCCATCCTTGGCGTGCATGTTGCAGCCGCCTTCATCTAGCTGCCCGAGGCTGACGATGTTGGTGGTGAGCCACGGGATGAAGTACACCCCCGTGAGCGGGATGTGTTCTCCAGTCTTTGCCTCGAACAGCACGGTGCCGGCGCCCTCGATTGCGACCTCCGAGCCATCCCCAAATTTGACGGTGCCACGGACCGCCGTGTCGATGTCGATGAAGGAGTCGCGACAGCCGGTCATGTGGTTGGTGGCTCCACTGTCGAGGTACCAAAGGGTGTCATCGCGCCTGGAGTCGCCATTGAGCTGCGAGAACACCTTGGCCTCCACGACGCGGAGGGGACGGTGCTCTGGCGGCGTTTGAATCCTCTCGGTGCGAGACGTCAGCGGTGGATTGGGGAAAAGTGTGGCGCAGGCCATCAGTAGTGTGGGCTCCCGGTCTTCATCAGCCTGAGCCACATGGGCCTCGGCTTTGGGCTCACTGCGGCATTCTCTAGCCCAATGGCCCGTCTTGCCACACTTCTTGCACTGATCTCGACTGACGGCCTTCCCACCGGACTCGTCCTGGCCTCCTTCACGCGATGCAGAGGCACCTGGTTCGCTTTTGCCGCACCCGCGTCCACGTCCGTGGCTGCCGCGCTTCTTCCCGCCGGCGCCGCTGGAACTGGTGCCTCCGCCCTTCCCCTTAGAGTCGCGGAGTTTGAGTCGGGCAAGCCACTCCTCCTCACAGAGAAGCAGCCGGCCCTGATTGTCGTGGACGGGGGCGGGCTTATGCCGCTGTTCGACGGCGCGGAGTCGCCCGGTGACCTCCTCGACGGAGATCGTGTTGATGTCGAGCAGCGTCTCAATCGAGATGGCCACCTGACTTAGGTGCTCGGGGACGAGTTGCAGCATCTTGCGCACGACCTCGACGTCGCTGATGTTGTCGCCGAGAAGACGCAGATCGGCGGCGAGCCCGGTGATGCGGTTCGTGAAATCCTCCGCGGTTTCCGCTTCCTTCCACACCAGGGCGCCGAATTCACGCCACAGCTGTTGTGCATTCGCCTCCCGCACGCGCTGGACGCCGATTCGGATGCGCTTGATCGCCTCCCACGCCTCCGCTGCGGTCCGCTTCTCCCGCAGGCCTGCAAGCATGTCAGCGGGGACCGAACGCAAGATCGCGGCGAGCGCCAGACGATCATGGCGGTACGAAACCTCCTCGTCCTCCTCCGGCTCGACGGCGTACCACCACCCCGCTGCCTCAAGGTTCACCTGCATCAACAACGCCCACTCTTGATAGTTGGTGCGTGTGAGCATGGGGAACTGAGTGCCAGCGGGGTAGTCTCCGAGCGATGTACGACGACCTCTTGGCGACCGCGACGCGGCGGCGGCGACGGTGAGTGACGGCGATTCCTCCGACGCCCGTCTCGACCACCATCCCGTCCGCCCGGCGGTGCGGAGGCGTGCTCCATCACAGGTGTACTTCTCTGATGCCAGATGTCAGCCGGAACTCCCTCTCCGGTGACCGGAATTTCTCCAGCGAGCTCTCAAACTCACCGACGAACTCAAGCGGAAAGTGGACACAAGAGAATTTGGTGCCGAGCACAACCGTGTCAGCGTTTTCTTTGTTAATAGCTCCTACTTATACACAGCGAGCTTCTAGGAATAGAAAACCAACGGAAACAAAGGAAAGGCTGAGCTAATCTCGAGCCTCCACCATGCGCGCCTCTGAACGTGCGCGCCATCCCACGCACCAAGCCAGACCGGGAGAAGCGGACAGCATGCGCCACGACGCACTAGAACGCCGTGGCTCCTACGATACAGGACGCGCCCGGGAGGATAGCAATCCAAGCCGGGCTCACACTTAACTACCAGATTGAAAAATTGAGCGGGAACACAGGATTACAGAAGAACTGATCACGCTGGCGGCCTGCCGCCTCCCAAAACTGGAAGAATCTGGTGAAGATGGGAGGCCAATGCTTTGTGCGACAGCTATCGATGATCTGAGGTGGAAGTGGGCCGGGATTTGGGAAGGACAGCGCCAGCTTGTCCAGAAGAATTTTGCCGCATTTATCAGGTTTGCCAATGTACCCTATGCCTAAGGCAAGACAGTAACGATTAGATTAACACTAATCTATCAACTCGTGCTGTGCAGTGTGAGCAAATTTAATTACTGAGACAATTGCTTGCTGATATATATTTCCCCCCTAGTTCAAGAATATTAAAAAAATGTTTTTAGGCCTTCTATCAAAGTTGGACTCTAGATATTTTTCTTGTCGGTACTGCATAAGTATGTGTCATCCATATTGTTTTTTATACCGGTAGAAAAAATTTTGGCACCTACCAATAATATACGAAATTTTAGGAATTTCGGACTGAATTTAAACAGATTCAAAAAAATAAAAAAAATTGGCAGGATTTTAGTTGAAACTCTCTCGAATCCATCTAGTACATATATGTATATAAAGAACAGTAACAAATGGAGTGTATCGAGGGAGAAATGTGATTCATCATCATACCAGAACATAACTTATCTGCCAGCACCCAGCGCCAAACAGTTTGGGACCGAAATATAAATTAATGCTGTCCAGGAGCAGCTACAGCGAGCCGCCGACCGACTGTGCGTGAGGCCATGGGGACCAGAACCGGCGGCAAGCGCGAGAGCCAGCCGCTTCATACCATTGGCTCTGGTCGATTGCGGCGGCGCAGCCCTGGCAGGAGGCGGGACGGCCACGCAACGCTGGCGGGAGGCGAGGCGGCCACGCAGCACTGGGGGGAGGCGAGGCGGCGGACGCAGCGCGCAGCGCCGGCGAGAGGCGGGGCAGCGAAGGCGTCCAGGGGCCGGCGGCGGCTTGCGAGTGACAAGTGCCGATTTGGCGAGAGAGAGAAATAGACGAAATGCGTGGAGTGGACGTGGGCCGGCTGGCGGGGATAGCAGAATTAGCCCATTTAGGTGAATTCCAAACACCGCAGCGGAGCTCGGCCAACGCACACAGCTCGCAGCGCTTCACCCGTGCAGCTCACGGCGGCCGGTCGGGGCGGAGGCCGTCCGCACACTTATCGTGATCCGCCTACCTAACTCGTCGCGCCACCCGCGCACTTCTTCTCCACCTGCCCAGCTCGTCGCGGTCAAGGGTGGAGCTCGCCCCTCACGACAGCTCAGGCAGAGCCTGCCCGCGCACATCTCGTGGTCCACCTAACCAGTTTGTCGTGGCCAAGGCGGATCTCGCCCACGCGTAGCTCGTGATGGCCTAGATGGAACACGCCCGTGCACAGCTTTGCAGTGGAGCTCACCCCACATGGTGTGGAAACCCGCCGAGGCCTTCTGAGTGGCGATCTCCGCACCACCGGCGAGCTCTACATCTGTGAACTCCACACACCGATAAGGCCTGATGAGGACATCGCCACGCTGGACACACCGACGCCATGGTCTTCCCCAAGTTCCAATTCGTTCCCAACTCAGCTGCCACGTCGCCCTCGGATTCAGCAGACACGTCGTCACTATTTCGGTCATAACTTCCTCATACGACATCGAAACGGGCCGTTCTTGGATGCGTTGGAAAGGGGACGACGACGCCGTCGTTTTGGATCTGGTCCCAGCTCCAGAAGGTCCGTGGATCATTCTGTGTGACCACGGCAAGGTGCTGCGTCACCTATTTGGGCCAACTTGGCCATGTATCGTGTCGGGCCTTAAGCCCAAGTTGTGGGCGCCCAACCCCTGGCCGTCCCCAACCCTAGGTCGAGTCTTAGACTATAAACACAGCCACCGCCGCTGCTACATAATTGGATTTTGTTTAGAGTTTAGTTTTTCATCGAGAAACTGAATCGTTCATTGTAACTGTGGTGACAAATCCTTTTACAGTGATCCAGGGCCCCCGTTCTTGATCTCCTCCACTGTGTCGATTAGTCCTTTGGAACCGAGTTCTTGAATCCTTTATTGATATTCGCGTCATTCATATTTGCAATTTCAGATTGCGTGTTTTACCTTCTTGCTTGTGCTCTTCGATTCGCTTGCAGGAAAAGCCTTCTTGGCGAGGTCAATCAAGTTGTGCTTGGTTGATAACCAACGGAGCAGTGGTGTAACGGTTGCAGGGTTCGAATTGTGTCTGATTTGAAGCCGGATCGCCAACGTCGAGATCTCCACAAATCGAACTTACCGGCTACCTCTCGGAAGATCGGGCCTGTACTCATCAATTGGTATCAGATATTTCAGGTTTATCGCGAGGTATAATCTCGTTTGCCTTAGATTCATATTTGTTCATTACCTAGAGTCCACAAAAAGCCCAAAAATATTTCAATTTCCGCTGTCCTATCGCCCTTTGTGCCTTTGCAATTTCGTTTCAGATTCGTGTTGTTGAGTTTGTGTCCGTGGTCGAGTCTTGTTGCTGGTTTAGAATTGTGTTCGTGGTCGTAGTTCAATCGCCCGTTGCTGTGATTTTGTTTTCCGCCACTATCCCATCCACCGTTCCCAAACAACAAGTTGAAGCCACCACATTACTCGACTTGCCCCGCTAGCCGTCTTGTGTAACTTCTCGCCGCCGCGCAAACCCTAGATAGGTTGCCAGCCGCTCTTATTTTGCCTGCATCGCAGCCATCCTTACATCATCAGGCGAATACATACTGCTGTGATCGGTGTTAGAGTTTAGGGACGCTTTGCCCTAACTGCCGCCGCCGTGTTGTGCCTCCCGAAAAAACAGGCATAACTTTTCGCTCGTTTATCAGAAAAATCTGAAATTTTTTTGAGCAGCTTCTTGACACCATTTGGACCCGACCCAAACTAGGCTTTGCCCTATTTGGTTTCATCAGAATTGCCAAGTTATCCACCTTCTCTCATCGAAAGATCGGGATTCACCCTAGCGGGTTCATATCAGTTGGTATCAGAGCAAGGTTGATCAGTGAGAGACTTCTAGTTTTTTGTTGTTTTTAATCTCCTATAGTCCAGAAAAAGCCAAAACAAAATTAGTAGATTAGTTCTCCATAATCCCAAAAACCCTTTGTGCTTAATACTATTACTGCTTAGTTAGGGCTTATTGAATTAACGGGCGCATCGTCATGTTAAGTTGCTGGTCTTAGCGTTTAGTCGTTTAGAGTTTCGAGTTCTAGTCACGTTTCTGTCACCATAGCAGATTTGAGTTTATTTGTTTCTCTCAACGAATCCGAGTGGATTTCCAAATTCTTTTGTTTTGTTTACCACCATTATCCTAGCCACGTCCTTGGAGGTTTCATCCACGTCCATATTTCCATCTACAAAAAGGAAATCCAACAAGATCAAGATAGAATTTGATTCGGAGTCCTGTTTTATCCTGAAAAGAAAAGCACCATATTTCCTTTGTCAGGAGTCTGAATAGGGAGTTTAAATACAATCTGGAAACCTTAACTTGTCCTCTTTCCAACGGATCAGAGCTTGCTCTGAAATTCATTCTGAGCACTTCGCAATTGCCCTGGAGATTTGTGCGTCTGTTGGTTTTGCAAAACAGCCACTTGTTTGACTTTGCTACTGAATCACCCTTCCCAAGGAAACATTTAATTGTTGTAAGTAGCTTGTTAATTCTTGTTGCAAAAATTTCAGTTTTGTGCTAGTTGAAAAAAAACAGAAAAAAAGATAGAAGAAAGAAAGAAAAGAAAGAAAGAAAAGAAAGATAGAAAGAAAGAAAGAAAAGAAAGAGAAAGAAGAAGAGAAGGGTTTTCTTTTGTTGTTATTCCTGTCCTTGTGATCCTTCTTTGCTGCAGCTCAGTGACTTTGTTTGTGTCCAGGCTCGCGTCTCTAGCACGTACTAGCCTAGGACCAGCATAATAACGTCGTTGAGCGTTTGTTCAATTTGCTTGCAACTAACGTGGTTCTAGTACTTCCTTTCTTTAGCCCACCTACAGCTCCACATATTCGACTACAGCTTGAGAGGCTTTTGTTGCTGCAGCACCGATACACTTCGCTCCACGGTTATAGACTTGTTGGTTGCCGTCACCTCCTGTTTGGCTTGGTAAGAACTTGTAAGGGCTTGTTTTAACAAGTTGAGTTTGAGAGAATTACAACTAACACATCCTAGTAGTTGATAGGAGGATACATATTATTTTTATGTTTCTTGTTTTCTACTAATCATGGCAGGTGATATGAAGATTTTTGAGCTATTGAAACTAGACCCTCATATTCAGGATGTCATTCAACACTTGCCGTTATATGATGGTAAGTTTGATCCTCAAGCTTACATTGATTGGGAGTTAAAAGTAGACAATGAATTTGATGAGCATGACCTGTCCGAGAAACAAAAGATTTGTATTGCCTCCAATGTTTTGACTGAATTTGCTTTGCTAGAATAGAAACACATTCGTAGGCATAAGAAAGTTCTAGAATCTTGGGAAGACTTCAAAATTCTTTTTAGAGATGCATTCATTCCTGCATATTATGTTGATTATTTGCTTGCAAAATTAGACAACTTGAAGCAGGGTAGTAAGACTGTGAAACAATACTACCATGATTTTAAGATTTGTATCATGTTTGGTGGATTGGATGAATGCATGGAAGATGTTATGAGTAGGTTCATGAGAGGGCTCAATTCTGAAATTCGAACCTTGTTAATTAGCAAATCATATTGCCATATTGGTCAATTGTTTTGTCTTGCTCTCAATGCTGAAAAAGAGATTCTATTATCTGTGAATACTTGCCAGAATGATGTGACCCATAATGTCCAAAATTTGTCCACTCTGCATGCTAATGAAGAGCAACAAATAGTGGAACCCACTACTGATTTTCCTTTGTCACAAAATGAATTACTCGTTGTTCCTTGTGATAAAGAGGAGTTGTGTGCTGATGATTCTTTTACTCCTATGCCACAAGTAGCGAATAAGTGTGATACTTTTGGTTTGGAACCATACAAATGTGCTGAAGATAAGCTTTTTCATCCTATTACATGTGCACAAGATGAACTGAATTTGCTGTCCTCTTTAAATACTTTGGGTTATATTGAATTTGATATTCTGTGTAATCTAAATTGTCTAAAAGAGAAACTTAAATTTGATTCTGGTTTGCCAAGTTTTAATCATTGTTCGCTTCATGCAATTGGCAAATATGACAGCAAAAGAGAATATTTGGTGCATAAAGTTTATATTTGCTCTAATCTGAAATATCCTTTTGGGCCACCACACCATGATCAAATTGAGGGCTGCACTAATACTAATGATGTCTTGCAAAGTTTTCCTAGTTTTTCCCATATGCAACAGGATAAATATCAAAAAGGGGAGCACGGTTCACTTTTACCTACAACATATCTTCCAACAAAGGTCAAACCGAGGACGGTTTGCTGTCAAGAAGGGGAGAATGATGAGGACATCATTGGCTCAAATATGACCATGCCAACCACTTCTATACCAAAGGTGCAACCATTCTATATGAGGCTTATCATTGATGCATTTGATGAATTGGTGCTCCACCATAAAATGTGTTCATTCTCATTTTCAGAATTACTTACATGGATCAAGGGAAGGCTTGATTGCATATGGAAAGCATGGAAGGTTAATGAAGTTGATTGGGGACCAAATCCAAGTATTCCTAATGTCCTCTGCTAGGCCACCACGTCACTTTGGTTCCAAGGACAGAAAGAATCCAAGTCCAACACGTTTTGGAAGTTGAATTCAGACTGCAAAATAGTCCCAAATTACGACGGTCGCCACGACTTCATACGGACTCCGATTGGGACGTTCTAGCACTTTTTGGAAAGCTTATCAAGTCTATTTTCCAACGGATCTGGACTCATGGCTATATCTTATCTGATGCTTCCGCAATCGTCATTTCAACGCCAAGACCTTTTCTGCCTTTGGTGCTGCGTCACCCTATTTTGGGCCGATGGTCCATGTATCAAGTTGGGTCCATTAGGGACGCGTCCTAGGGTTGGAGAATGACCCCAACACCCCCTGGTCGTTCCCCTAGGTATTAATAAGGATTAGAGCCGCCACAAACAGATTGGGTTTTGTTTTGTTGAAAGTTTAGCCATTGCTACTTCCTAGTAGACGCATGTGTCAACTAGACCATCCGTTCTACTCGATTCAGAACCCCAACTTTGTGATTTCAGATTGGTTTTCATCTCCATATTTGCAATTGAGTTGCTTGTTCTACTTGTTCTTGCTTGTTCCTTGATTGCTTGCAGGAATTACCCTAGTGGTTTGGTTGATCGTGCTCAAGGCCCCATTCTCCCAAGCAACAACGAGATGTTGCGCTGAAACTGCTTGTTGGAAGCGTTTGTTTCAGTTGTTTCTAATGTTTCAGAGATATGTTACAAGTGTTTTATATCGATGTTGCAAAAATAGATCGAGATGTTGCACAGGTTGCAAATGTGTTTAAGTGTAGGTTCTAAATGTTTCATCTGTTTCAGACGTATGTTGCAATTATTTCATCCAGATATTGCAAAAGTAGATCTGGATGTTGCATATACATGCACGTTGCAAGTGTATGTTTCAGGTGTTTCGTACGTATGTTATAAGTGTTTCATCTGGATGTTGCATATGCTTTGTAATGGCTACATACGTGTTTCCCTGGTGTTTCGAACGTATGTTGTAAATATTTTATCTAGATGTTGCCAAAGTAGATCTGTTGTTGCACATGTTCCCAAGGGACCCACCTTTCACAGTCGCCTGCTATAGGTACTAGGCCTGCGTGCATGCGCATGGGAGCGGAGCGAGCGCAGATCGAGATGCTGCCCCTGCGTGGTCGTGTGCAGGAGCGGGAACCGGAGCGGCGTGGGCCCCCACGTGAAGGGTTGCGCAGGTGAGCGGGCAGGCACAGCAGCATGCATACGCGTGGCGCATGGCACGAGCCTACGTCCGGGCGTCCGGATGCTAGCCTGACCGCCTTTTCGGTGCCTAGCGAAATTTCGAATGTTTTGGTGAAATTTCACCGAACTTGTCCATAATAGTCTTAAAACTTTTAGCTACTAGACATGGAAAACTGTGCAATTTCTTAAGAAGACCTGTGGCACATATATATAAAATAATTTCATATATAGCTACATATTGGTTTCCCGAGTTTATATTAAGGTCCAATATAGAGCTATTTAGAACCTTATTAGTGATTCGTTGTAAGAGTTGAACTATATAAGAAGACAATGACAGTGTCGTGTTTCAGTTAATTAGAAAAATCATGTTGAATACTCATTTACCATCTTTTATATATTAAAAGAAGAAGAAAGAGATAACATTATAATATGAAAGATGTCAAAGGTAAACTGACATGTTTAGCGTAAAACATATTTTTTAAACAGGAACATATCGTAGACTAGGCTCGGATAAATGGCACCTCTGACAATAGCTGAACATTCAAATCAAGTTTGATATGTAACTACTTAGAAACAAAAGCAGGGTATTCTGTTCTGGAAAAACGAAAGACGAGGATAAGGTAGCATAGTCGCATGTAACATTCCACATCCATGTTTCCACATGCAGAGCATTTGCAACATATGAGCATCGCAAATCGAAACTGAAAGTGTCCACCGATTGCAATTGCCCTCAGACTACACCATACAGATAGGAAGTTCGAAACAACACACACATCATTGTACAAGAATGCACATCAGTACAAGAAATTGAAAATATATAACATAGCAGAGCAACATAACATTTAGGCTCGTAGAGAACAAACGGCACTACATCTGTTTCAGTAAGAAATTAAGAAGGAAAAATCCAAACGGGGAAATCGAGGTAGCGCTCCTCTGGTACCCCTGAGTTGGGTAGAGGTAGACCGGCAGCAAAACGCCTGACTGTACCATCTCTCATGTTGTGCACACACACACATATATATATATATATATATATATATATATATATATATATATATATATATATATATATATATATATATATATATATGAAACATGATTGATGGTGTGTCCACCTAAAAAGTAGATAAGGTCACCTTGAACTACCCCAGTGTGCAAACCAGCAGAAAAGGACCTGCAACCACTCTTCTGAACAAAGATACAATCGCCATCAAAGTTATGGATCTGAGTGGCTCCACAAGGGCTTGTGCTCAGCTCTAATGCAAACACCTCAACATTACGAAGATTGCACTCCATGTTGTGAAATTGACCACTGAAGAATCTGATGATTAATAACAGTTTTCCACGCCATACCACTATGTTGCACCTCATTGAATAACCAATTGTCTTGGAAGGGATAATAAGTGGATTAATAGCATAATGCTTAGAACAAGACAAATTGACTCCTTGCTCGTCCTCCCTAAGCTCAAAAGCAAAGATGTTTGGTGTGTGCTTCCGAACCATGTACAGCTTCCCCTGATAGAAGGCAACATCACCCCTCATCAAAGAATTAATAAGTGGGATTCCAAAACGATACCATGAGGTCATTCCAGGTTGCCAGAGAGCCACTGCAGGTTCAACCCCGTGGTAAGACAAAGCAACCACAACGTACTTGGATCCTGAGCTAGGTGATGCAGATAACACCGCAGTGCAAAGCAGCCATGTCTCTCGTTCGTTGGCGCCATGAAAGAATCTTCTGACGGGGTGAGCGCTAGTGGGTCCATGCATCCATCCATAAATGAAAAGGCTATGCAGACATGGAAGATGTACCACCTCGCTGGAGAAGGCATTCACCAAGAAGCACTCGCCAGCGGTTTCCTCGTTTTCCTTGGCATGCCTGCATGGTCTCACGACCATTAGCCAGTCGCCCACCACCTCCACGGGCATCAGGGCGCGCCGGGCGGCAGTGAGCGCCCCGTCGGAGGTCAGGCACGAGAACCTGAACCTGGGGAGCACCAGCACAGGCAGCGGCGCGGGCAGGGCCTGGACGCGCGCGGCGGCGCGCCAGTGGCGGCACACGGACCGTACGCTGGCGCGGTCGGCGAGGCGTGGCAGGAGGCGGAGCACGGTGCCCAGGATGTCAGCCGGAATGTCCGCCCACAAGGGTGGCTCCGCCGGCGCCTCTCTTCCCTCGTCGGGACTTGATCTGTTACGGGGCCTTTCGTCGAACCCCTCGCGTGCACAGACTTTTGGCATCTGAGACGCAGACGCTTCGCAGTACAGGAGAGACGGAGCTCACCGGCAGATTCGGAGCTGGAATCCGTCGTCATTGGGGGCCTTCGTTGCGGGATTTATTGATCTGATGACGACCGACGAGCCTGTACCAAAATTTTCCTGGGTCGAGAGAAGAGAGTTTTTATATAAAGAAAAAAAAAATAGGAAAGCTCTAACAGAGATGGGCTTAGGATTTGGGTCTGTTTTTCATTTGCGCTGAAAACTTGGTAAACCAAGCCTGCCAATGGAAGAGATGGACTTAGGATTTCATTCTGTTCTTCGTTTGGGCTGAAAACTTAGCAGACTTGATTATTGGATTTTTTTTTCTATTTAATTTGGAAAGGGGAATTGCTCGTGAACCTCACTCCGACATACTAATATGTGTATGAACCTCACTCCGACATACTAATATGTGTATAGCCAAATAAACATATTTGCAGCATACATCTGAAAAAATAAATGAAAACATTTAGATCAGACGCTTGCAACATATGTGTATAGCCATTGCAACATATGTAACATCCCGATCTACTTTTGCAACATCCACATGAAACATTTGCAAGATGCATATGAACCTCCCCTGAAACACTTGAAACATATATTTGCAACATGTTA
Source organism: Miscanthus floridulus (assembly GCF_019320115.1). NCBI lineage: Eukaryota > Viridiplantae > Streptophyta > Magnoliopsida > Poales > Poaceae > Miscanthus > Miscanthus floridulus. The sequence continues at coordinate 45,478,833 of NC_089589.1, forward strand.
GGCGCGACACTCTAGTGGACGGCGACCAGCATGTCTGGCGAGCCTCGAGGCGTTCGTGAAGTATGGCATGACCACGACGCTCTTGCCGTCTCTAGCCGCAAGAGGAGGTGATGAGGAGGACATCGGTGCCCGTGCCGGCGATGAGGCAGCAGATGTGTGGGAGAGGGACCTTGTACTAGTACCTGTAGCGGAAGCCATCCGAGGATACGAGTAACACCACGGGCTTGGGAGAGCTTGGAGAGCGGTCGCGTGGCAACGGACGCCGTGGTCACGGTGGTGAGGGGCGGGCGGAGCAGGACGAAGGCCGTGGTGGTGGCAAGGGCCACTGTGAGGAGGAGCAGGAGGCGGAGGAGGGGCAAATGAGGCCTGGGGTGCGGCCACGGAGGAGGACAGGAGAGCGAGGGTGGACCGCGGCAAGTCACTGGGGTCTGGACCTCAACTAAGTGGAGCAGAGACGCCATCGGCGAGTGGTGCTTTGATTGCAGGACTTGGGGAGAGTGAGAGTGGACTGGTTCTGGCAGAAGTAGAACGTGTATGTGGCTTGCAGATGGCAACTTGCAAAGTGGGAGATTTTTATCTTAGGAGGTAGCGTGTAGTATCAGATATTTATGGTAGGTACAATAAGTGAATGACGTGAAGCCAAGTTGCGTCCGGCGTTCAGACACCGTAATCATAGCATTACTACACTAAGTGGACGACGTGAAGCCATGTAGCGTCCGGCGTCTGGACGCCAATAAGTGGACGACGTGAAGCCGTGTAGTGTCTAGCGTCCAGACGGCCTAATCGTAGCTTTACTGTATCATTATAGAAGAAGAAAAAGACTTCGTTGTTGAATTTCTGTTTCATTTGGAACGGGGAATTGCTAGTGAACTTCACTCCAACATACTGTACATAAATATTCCCTCCATTATTACATAAATAGGCTGATCAGGAATGTAACGCAAATACATGCATGCATCACAGGACATGTGAAAAATGCCGGAAAAAATATGTTTTTTTAAGAAAAATATTCGGTTACCTTTTTACTTTTTAGCTGGAATGCTTGTGAGTACATCGAGTGGTTTTACGGAGAAGTCCAGCAAACTCTCAAACTTTAGAAGACTGTGCCTCACGCTATAACCACTAAAGTATCCAGAGATCACTAAGCTGTCCAAGACATGCGCAAACAAAAAAGAAAGAAAAAAACATCAAATTAAAATGTCAAATTTACAAAATCAACTTCACTTGCAGTCTACAATGCCCCATATCATCTTAAATTTTTCAAAGTCCAGACTGAGTATACTGGAAGAAACAAAAAAAAAGGTTTAAGAATAGTGCCAATTTTCTTTTCACAATACTGTACATAAGGATGAACTAATGTCTATGGCCTATACCATATGAGAACAAACATACAATAAAGTTAACACATGATGAAAAACCACAGGAATGCATGTGCCACTTACCTATCAGTATCAATTTCTCAAAAAGTTCCAAATCTGTCCATCAAAACGAACATACTTTCATGCATTTTGCAATGATAGAAGCATGCTTAGGATTCCGCTGACATAAAAGTGTCCCAGTCCAAAAGAATGACAGCATAGTCTAAGGCCGCTGTATCAGGCCCAAAGATACCACAAGGAGAAAAAGGGTCTACAAACAAGAATTGCAATTGAAAGTTAAAAAGATGGAGTTGTGCAACTACTGTAGTCCATAAACCTGAAATCAATGTTTGTATAGATGGGAAATTAGGAACTACATGTAGATATAGGTACGTCCATACGTGAAAATAAATTATGTGCATCAGTTTAATGCTTAAAAACAGTTGAATCCAGAAAAAGCAATCACAGTAACCAGGCATATAAGAACGGCACACACATATTTTCAGTTCTTAGAAATTGAACACCATGGCGCCTGGCACCAATCAACATCAGAGCTACCCGTATATTAACACTTCTCATGGCCACAATTGATCTCCAGCAGTTCATTCAGAAGGGAAGAACCATGTTGGATTCAGAGGCCTGTCCTTTGGTACCTGAAGGTACTCCTCTAATATGCCTGCCGCAAACGGTGCAACTGTACCATATCTCATATTGTACACAAACTTAACTAAAACAGGTGCACAATTATCATAGGCAGAGAATTGACCATCAATGAAATAGATAAGATCTTCTTCAACTCGTCATACTGACACACACGAAAAGTCCTGCTGCTGCATGGGCTGATGAAGATGCAGTCGCCCTTCAAGCTGTTGACCTCAGTGAATCTGACTGGATTGGTGCTCAAGTCCACTTCAAGTACTCTAACCTCACGAATGTGTTCCAAACATTCAGAACCACTAAAGTATGTCAGAATCAGCAATAATTTTCCATGCTACTCTGCTATCTTCCACCTGCGTATACAGGTACCACGGATCTTAGGTAGTTCCTCGGTCACACAACGCTCAACACGAGAAACAAAATAATGCACCCTTATGGACGGTTTCTACAATGTGGCTAAGTATCAGGTGCACAAGCACCACTTGGTACATATGCGCAAAAAAAAAATCAATTTAAAATGTTAAATTTGCAAAATCAACTTCACTTGCAGTCTACAATGCCCTATATCATCTTTAAATTTTCGAAGTCCAGACTAAGTATACTGGAACAAACAAAAGAGGCCTAAGAAGAGTGCCAATTTTGTTTTTCACAATAGTGTATATAATGATGAACTAATCTCTATGACCTACACCTTACAAATATACAATAAAGTTAATACATGATGAAAAACCACATGAATGCATGTGCCACTGACCTACCAGCATCAATTTCTCAAAAAGTTCCAAATCTGTCCATCAAAAGGAACATACTTTCATGCATTTTGCAATGATAGAAGAATGCTTAGGATTCCGCTGACATAAAAGTGTCCCAGTCCAAAAGAATGACAGCATAGTCTAAGGCCACTGTATCAGGCCCAAAGATACCACAAGGAGAAAAAGAGTCTACAAACAAGAATTGCAATTGAAAGTTAAAAAGATTGAGTTGTGCAACTACTGTAGTCCATAAACCTGAAATCAATGTTTGTATAGATGGGAAATTAGGAACTACATATAGATATAGGTACGTCCATACGTGAAAATAAATTAAGTGCATCAGTTTAATGCTTAAAAACAGTTTAATTCAGAAAAGCAATTACAATAACAAGGCATATAAGAATGGCACACACATATTTTCAGTTCTTAGAAATTGAACACCATGCTGCGCCTGGCACCAATCAACATCAGAGCTACCCGTATATTAACACTCCTCATGGCCACAATTGATCTCCAGCAGTTCATTCAGAAGGGAAGAGCCATGTTGGATTCAGAGGCCTGCCCTTTGGTACCTGAAGGTACTCCTCTAATATGCCTGCCGCAAACGGTGTGACTGTACCATCTCTCATATTGTACACAAACTTAACAAAAATAGGTGCATCATTATCATGGGAAGAGAATCGGCCATCAATGAAATAGACAAGATCATCTTCAACTCCGTCATACTGACACACATGAAAAGTCCCTCTGCTGCGTGGGCTGATGAAGATGTAGTGACCATTCAAGCTGTTGATCTGGTTGAATCTGACTGGGTTGGCGCTTAAGTCCACGTCAAGTACTCTAACCTCACGAATGTTTTGCCAACATTCAGAACCACCAAAGTATGTCAGAATCAGCAATAATTTTCAATGCCACTCTGCTATCTACCACCTGCGTATACAGGTACCATCAATCTCAGGCAGTTCCTCGGTCACACAACGCTCAACACGAGAAACCATCAAGCCCCTGTCACCATCTTCAGAGATTTCAATGGAAAAAAGTTCAAAAGCGAGCTTGCTGAACATGTAGAGCTTCCCCTGGTAGAAACTTGAAAGCAATATCGCTGAACCACTAATGCAGCCACCAAGGCACACACACCACGACGACATCCCAGGTGTCCATAGTGCAAGCATAGGTACACATACATAATAGGTTCGTCATGGAGAGGGCAGCCACAATAAACTTGGAGCTAGAGTCAGGTGAAGAGGGCAGGAGTATTGAAAAAGAGCATGGTCACTTCCAATATTTTCCACCTTAATTAATTCAAGCATATAAAAAATGTGTTTTAGGCCTTCTAACGAAGTTGGACTCTAAAATTTTTCTTGTGTGTACTGCATAAATAGGTCCTCCGTAATAATAGTCTAAAAACTTTTGGCTATGGCAAACTGTGCAACTTCGCCAAGAAGACCTATGGCACATATATAGATAAATGATTTCATGTAACTAAAGATTGGTCTGTCGAGTTTAAGGTCCAATATAAAGATATTTAGAACCTTAGTTATTCATAGAAAGAACTGAACTAAGAAGACCATGACAGTGTCATGCTTCAGTTAATTAGAAAAAGCAAGTTGAATACTCATTTACTATCTCTTATACTAAAAAAAAGAGATAACATTGCAATGAAAGATGTCAGAAGTAAAACTGACATGTTTAACATATCACATTTTTTTAACGGGAACATATCATAGACTAGGCTCAGATAAATAGCACCTCTGACAATAGCTGAACATTCAAATCAAGTTTGATATGTAACTAGTAGAAACAATAACAGTATATTAAGTGCTGGAAAACGAAAATAAGAGGATAAGGCTAGCATATGATATGCATATGCCACATCAATATTTTGGCATGTAGAGCGTTTGAGAAATATGAGCATTATAGATCACAACTGAAGCCTCCACCGGTTGCAATTCCCCTCAGCCTTCACCTACGGATAGGAAGTACATCTGAAACAAAACACACATCAATATATATAAGTCACAGCACATTATCACTGTACAAAAAAAGTGAAATATATAAAATGGCACCTCCGATCCAGTTCAAGAAGAAGGAAAAATCCAAATGGGGAGACCAATGTAGCGCTCCTCTGGTACCCCTGAGTTGGCTAGAGGTAGACCGGCAGCAAAACGCCTCACTGTACCATCTCTCATGTTGTACACATATGGAAAACGATTGCCTTCGTCAGAAAAGTAGATAAGGTCACCTTGAACCCCAACATGTAAACCAGGAGAAAAGGACCTGCAACCATATGTGTCGACAAAGATACAGTCGCCATCAAAGTTATGAATCTGGGTGAATCCACAAGGGCGTGTGCTGAAGTCTAATGCAAACACCTAAACACTATGAGGTTTGCGCTCCATCATCCTGTAAGTGTATTCACTGAAGTATCTGATGATTAATAGCAGCTTTCCACGCCGTACCACCATGTTGCACCTCATCCAAGAACAGGGCTCAGATGGGAAAAGGGGATCAATCGTATACTCCTCAGGACAAGACAAACTGACTCCGTGCTCGTCCTTCCTAAGCTCAAAAGCAAAGATTTTTGGTTTGGTCTTCCAAACCATGTACAGCTTCCCCTGATAGAAGGCAAGATCATCACTCGTAGTATTCAATCGAGTGCTTCGGCAAAGATACCATGAGGTCATTCCAGGTTGCCAGATAGCCAGTCCCAGAAATTTTGCAGCCTTGCTGAAAGACAAAGCAGCCACAATGTACTTGGACCCTGAGCTAGGTGAAGCAGATAATACTGCACTGTGATGCAGCCATGGTATGTTGGTGCCAAGAAAGAAAGTTCGGACGACAGCACTACTGGATTCAGCCAAACAACTGTAATCACTAGGGCTCAGAGGCGGAAGATGAACCACCTCGCTGGAGAAAGCATTCACCAAGAAGCACTCGCCATCGCTTTCCCTGTTGACATCCCTGCTGGATCTCACGGCCACGAGCCAGTCGTCGGAAGAGCCCACGACCAGGACATCATCGCCCACCACCTCCACGGGCATCAGGGCGCGCCGGGCGGCAGTCAGCGCCCCGTCGGAGGTCAGGCACGAGAACCTGAACCTGGTGAGCACCAGCACGGGAAGCGGCGCGGGCAGGCCCTGGACGCGCGCGGCGGCGTGCCAGTGGCGGCACACGGACCGCACGCTGGCGCGGTCAGCGAGGCAGGGGAGGAGGCGGAGCACGTTGCCCAAGATGTCCGCCGGAACGTCCGCCCACAACGGCGCCTCCGCCGGCGCCTCGCTTCCCACGTAGGGACTTGATCTGTTCCGGGACCTTTCGTCCAACACCTCGCGTGCGCATACCATTGGCATCTGAGACACAGACGCTCTGCAGTGATCACCACCGGTGGCCATGGGAGATGCCGTACAGGAGAGACGGGGCTCACCGTCACCGGCAGATTCGGAGATGGAATCCGTCGCCATTGGGGACCTTCGTTGCGGGATTTCTAGATCTCATCTGACGAGCGACGAGCCTATCTTTTTTTACGGCCTTAATCGGATCGGTGCCATTATAATTCTTGCTTAGAAATATCATTACTATTTAGCTATTTATAAGCGTGCCATTAAAATTATACCGGAGTATGAAAAATGTCATTATGTACACTTTTGCCGCGACCTGTGGCCCACATGCAGATGTATAGAGCGGGTACGTACATTCGTATGGACCGTTATGCCCCCAGATTCTCCATACATGTGCGCCGGTTTGACTGGATTGACTCAATCCGTCCATTCCCCACCGCCTCCTCTCTCTCTCGAACCCTAGCTCGTCCGCCTCAGAGGCGACTGCGACCGACGGCGGCGGCGACCACGACTACCGAGGGCGCCGGCGTCGACCGCGACTACTGCTGCTCCTTCCTCGCCCCATCTGCTGAGCGAAGGCGACTGCGATCGGCGGCGGCGACTACCGAGGGAGCCGGCATCGACCACGACTACTGCTGCTCCTTCCCCGCCCTATCTGCTGAGCGGGAAATGGCATCCACAGCTGCCTGTTCAAAGTGCTAGCCAGGTTGGTGGTCTCCCACGGATCGATTGCCCCAAATGCAAGATCCAGGTCATTAGGCGAAAGAGCAAGGCTCACAATATGTATTACACTTGCCCCAACAATTTCCCGGTAATTTATCTTGCTTTTCCTTTGATATTGGGTTCCATGTGTTGTCCAGCTGCAAATAGTGTTAAGTGGGTTGGGGTTTTGATTGTCAATTGCAGAACGATGACACTTGTGCGAACTATTGGTTTGAGGATCAATACCTGGCCTATCTGCGCGTCAATCATCCAGACAAGCTCAGGGATGTGGAAGTAAAAGGTGTACAGGGCCCTTTTGTTGATCCTGCGATTCAAGGCATAGAACAGAAGAGTGACACAAAGATTGGGATGATGGACTTGAAGGTTCAGATCATTGACTTGAAGGTTGACATTTTAAAGTTGGAGCAGGAGATGAAAGAATTGAAGAATGGAGGATTGAATAAGGCTTTTAGCTTAGGCAATGCATTAGTTGCTATGGTGATGCTAAATCTGTTTGTAAGCCTCTTAGTTGCAGTAGTTTGGAAATGAACTAGTATGCACCTTGGTTCCAGTAGTTTGGAGTTTACTGATCTTAGCCTGTAGGTTGTCAAGTGCTACTACTAATTTCTATCTGTGCAACTGTGTATCTGTGCTGAAGGAATGTATGTTTACGTAGGTTATGTGAATTTGTGATGAATCTGTCAATGTGAGCTATAGCATTTGGTGGCAGAGATGTATGTTTTGCAAAGGCAAGCTGTTCCACATGACCTGAAAAACAAACAAGTGGATTTGTATGTGAATTTGTGATGAATCTGTCAATATGAATCTATGAATCCGTGAATCCTTTTGGTGTATGTAGCCTGCAGTTAACTGACAATCCTTTTGGTGTATTTTTTATATGAATAATCCTTTGGGTGTCATCTGAGGATCCTATGTGATCTTAGCCTGTAGGTTGTCAAGTGCTTTGAGTCATGCTTGATAACTGGCTCTTAATTTTATGCTTGCATATGTCATCAGCTTATTGCCTTTCTTATTGCTGATAACACACTTCACCACTGGTTTAGGCTCTTGTTGAAAAGGATTGGTTAGCATTTGGTCATCCATTTGCAGAGAATGGGAGTTCCAACAGTAGCTGAGAATGGGGGGTCATCAAGTTCCAGATAAACACAGACAAGCAGCGTTCTAGATAAATACAGACAAGCAGCGACAATGGAATGGAATGGCCCTAGCATACATCAAGTTCAGGCCGTACCATACATCCAGTTCAAGGCCTACAATACATAACGTTCAGGAGACAAAAGAAACTGTCACATGGTGTTTAAGGCCTATAATACATCAAGTTCAAGGCCTACATTACATCAAGTTCAAGGCCTACAATACATAACCTTCATGCTTGTGATCACAACAAATTACATGGTGTTTAAGAAGTCCTTTAGGCTTCTCACAACACTAGCTGCTGGAGCAGCAGCTTTCTTTTGTTGCTTCTTTTTCTTATGTGTCTTCTTCTTCTTAGGTGTTTTCTTCTTCTTGGATGCACCATTCTTCTTAGGTGTTGTCTTCTTCTTCTTTATTTGTGAAGGTCCAGCACTATCATCATCTTTCAACTGTTGCCTTTTCCTACAGATGCACACTATGATTAGCAAAAACTAGGGAATGTCACAAGAATTGGAAAGAGACATACAAATTATTTTACCTTTTTTTCTTTGAATTCAGTCCAACTTCACCATCTTCTCCTAGCTCTGGTTGTTTGCAAGTCTTAGAGAAGTGCCCAAAATCTCCACACCTTTTACACCTAACCTTCTTCTTGGTAGCATTTTTCTCAAGGCAACCTCTAATTCTAATTGCTCTCAGCCTACCTGTAGCTCTACCTAGCAGAGGAGGGAGAACTTTGAAGCCTAGGTCAACCTATGGCCACTATGACCTGTCTGGTAATGGCTCAACTCTAGAAGCATATGCAGCCCTGAATCTCTGAACAAAGTAGTACTCATGCACAAAATCTGCTATTTTAATTCCTCTGTTGGAAAGAATCCATGTCAGGGCATGTTTGCATGGTTTTCCTGTGATTTGCCACTCCCTACATGAACAGGAGTGACCTTGCAGGTCAACCATGTGCCTCTTGTGGTTGTTCTAGTCATCTATAAGTGTTATTTCAGCTATGCCTTCATCACTTCTTTCAACCTTCACAACTTTGAGGTTTTTGCTTATAGTGTTTAGGTCTTTGATGACATTAGGCAGTATACCATCCTGCATATCCTTACCAATCTGCCTTCTTAAGTACCTCTTTTCCATTATGAGTTTCCTAATCTCATCTACCAGTTCATGCAGCAAAAGTCCTTTCAACTTCTTTATCTGAGCATTGAAACTCTCAGAAACATTATTGGTCAAATAGTCACATTTACTTAGCTCTAAAAATCCACACATGTACCATATCAAATTGTGATGTTGCTGAAGGAAGTCAATGGCATCTGGGGCAAAATCTACTATCTTCTATATGTGCCACCTGAACAGCCCTTTTGTGTAACTCCTTGTAGCAGGGTATAGGTGGTCAGTAAACACATCTCCTTGATAATGCTTCATAAAGTTGTTGTACATGTGCCTCATACACTCTCTATACTCCACTTCAGGGAACACTGCACCCACAGCCTTCTCAAGTCCTTTACAAGCATCAGTACATATGACTAAACCTGTAGGTGAACCCACTGCTCTATGCAACTGCTGCATGAACCACTTCCAATTGTCTTCTGTTTCAGAATCAAACACACCATATGCCACATGGTATAACCATTTGTGCCCATCCACAGCAGTTGCTGATGCCAACTGCCCTCTATATTTGCCATGCAATGTAGACGTATCTACACCTATAAATGGCCTACAACCAGCTAAGAAGCCATCAATACATGGCTTCAGGGCTACAAAAATCCTCTTGAAGCGCTTCTTCTTCTTCCCTTCTAACTCTATCTCTACAATGCTTCCAGGAGAACTTATTTCTATCTGTGCTTTCCAATTGAACAATAGCTGAAAACTTTCTGAGTACTTCCCATGAACCTGTTGTAGGGCAACCTTCAAATCTGACCATGCCTTGGAGTATTTCAGTTTAATGCCATAGTCTCCTAGCTTGTCCTTTGCATCCTTGGCTCCTTTATTTGGGTTCTTCTTGACCTAGTCCGCCAACCTATCTGCACACCAACTTTGACTAGCCATCTTTCCCTCCCTCAGCTTGGTAGTGGGACAATTATGTTCAGCAGGCAATGTTTTAATCTACATAAGAAATTAAGATGAATATCATATGTATAACTGAATAAGTTACAAACAGAAATAAAAGGACGACACCAACCTGTATTGTTTTATTATAAAAAATCCTAGATGCATGAATTCTCCATGGGCACCCTTTGGCAGCACAATGTGCAATGAATCTTGTCTTGTCAGTTTGCAACTTAGCTAACTCGAAACCTTTCTTGACAGCGTAATGTCAAATAGCTTTCCTGAATGTTACTATGTCAGGAAACAATTGTCCATTGACAATATTTGGATTTTCAGGATCGTGGAGGACATTTATTTCCTGGGGATCTACATCATCAATTTCTGCCTCAAGAGGAGCACCTCCATCAGCAACAATAGGATCAGCATTATCAACAGATGGTTGGGCACTGTCAGTGTTGGCTGGGTGTGTAGGTGGTAATGAAATGTAGATGTGCTCATCATCAACCCCAACATACTCCTCTTCATTATCAAATATGTTTGGCTCCCTATCAGGCTCTATGTTTGACTCATCGGCAGTACAAGGATTGGCATCAGTAGAAGCTTGGGCATTTGGAATGGCAGCAGAAGAAGCATTTGCATTTGGAATGGCAGCAGAAGACGCACTTGTATTTGGAATGGCAGCAGAAGAAGCATTTGCATTTGGAATGGCAGCAGAAGAAGCATTTGCATTTGGAATGGCAGCAGAAGAAGCATTTGCATTTGGAATGGCAGCAGAAGAAGCACTTGCATTTGGAATGGCAGCAGTAGAAGCACTTGCATTTGGAATGGCAGCAGTAGAAGCACTTGCATTGGAATGGCAGCAGTAGAAGCATTAGTTGCATTTGGAATGGCAGAAGCACAAGCATTTGCATCAGGATTGAAATAAGTAGGTTTGACTGCTCCACCATCAGGTGGAATAACACATAAAGGCTCTATCAACTCATACTCAAATGCATTAGCAATAGCATTATCAAAGACTCCTACCAACACACAGCAACACATTTCAGACTTATACATGTCAAACATATCTATCATCTAAATGTCACTGACTAATCTGACATCTTCTTGCACATTCTTGTCAAAGAACCATAGAGATGCAGACTGGTTAGAGGCCCATTTAACTTCATTCCGCAAGCTTTCCATCAACAAGTCTAAAGAAAACGACCCTATCTCGACATTTCACTTAATCATAGAACCTTTGGTGTAAACTTTCCTACCCAACGTATCTGTTGTATTGAAACCTTCAACTTTAATCTCTAGCGAGAAGAGGTCGGTCCTAGCAGGAAGTAAGCAGATCAAGTTAACGAGTTTTACAACAAATTGCAGTAACAACTAGGGTACCCTAACAACTAGCCTATTCGTCGAGGGAAAGTCATGTCAGATCGATGCATGCCTCGGTATGCTGTCGTCCATTGCTGCAGCTGTGGATGCCATCTCCGCTCAGCAGATGGGGCGGGGAAGGAGCAGTAGTAGTCGCGGTCGATACCGGCGCCCTCGGTAGTCGCGGTCGCCGCCGTCGCGAGCAGTAGTCGCCGCCACCGCCAATCGCAGTCGCCTCCGCTCAGCAGATGGGGCGGGGAAGGAGCAGCAGTAGTCGCGGTCGATGCCGGCGCCCTCGGTAGTCACGGTCGACGCCGGCGTTGGTCGCAGTCGCCTCCGAGGCGGACGAGCTAGGGTTCGAGGCGGATGATCTAGGGTTAGAGAGAGAGAGAGAGAGAGGAGGCGGCGGGGAATGGACGGATTGAGTCGATCAAGCCAAACCGGTGCATATGTATGGAGAATCTGGGGCACAACGATCCATACGAATGTACGTACCCGCTGTATACACCTGCATGTGGGCCACAGGTCGCGGCAAGTGTACATAATGGCATTTTTCAGACTCCAGTGTAATTTTAATGGCACGCTTACAAATAGCTGAATAGTAATGGTATTTCTAATAAATGCGAGAATTATAATGGCACCAATCTAATTAACCCTTTTTTATGACAGATTACAAATGGAAGCACTCTAGAGTCCAGAGTGTAGAAAAGACGAGATTTTTCTTTTTATAAAGAAAGAAAACTTTCAGAGATGGGCTCAGGATTTGGGTCTCGTTTTCATTTGGGCTGAGAACTTGGTACCCAAGCCTGCCAAGAGAAATGGCAGCCAGCGGGCCTGGTCGATTAAGTTGGACAAACCTTAGCTGGACTCGAAGCGGTGACAAAAAGATCTGGCACTGTGGCCCATATAGCAGATTTCATTATTGGATTTCTCTGTTTAATCTGGAAAGGAGAATTGCTAATGATTCTCACTACGACATACTCCCTCATAGTGTATTCTAAGAATTTTAGGATAATTAAGTAAGAACATAAAAAGCGCATGTACCCTCATTTTACTTCCTAACTAGACGCTATCATCAACGTGATTGATGGTGATTGGTTGATAAATTGGAAGTGTTTAATGCAAAACTAGTTTTTCTCCTCTAAAATACATTATATTTGAGGACAAATTTTGAATGCTAGAATGCACTATGTTACAGGATGAAGAGAGTACTGTATATATAATAAATACTCCCTCCATTATTATACATAAATAGCCTGATTAGGAATGTAACTATCTAGAGATCACTCAGCTACACCATCAGGCTGCACCACATTACACACCATCATAGCAAAGAGGGCAAGACAGTTTTTTTTGACAAAAAGGGCAAGACAGAGTTGAAGAGCGAAGGGCCATGACTGAACCACCAACTCCGAGGCACACTACTCGAAAAAAAATAATATATTTTTCATATGAAGTTAGATAAAGACAAAATTCATATTAAAACTATAGAGCTCAATGCAACTTTGAGCTTGACAGGTTTTTATTTAAAATCATTTGGAGTCCTAAATATTCCTTTTAAGTTCTCATATTTTGAATATAAAATTTAGGATTCTCAGAAAAGTATAGATGTCGACTTGGATATATACTTAACTTATAGTTTTAAACAACACAATCTACAACTTGGTAGTTGACAACTTTTTCATTTGAAATCGTTTAGAGTATTAACTATTCATTTTAAGTTCTAAGATTTAAATTTTAATATTTTGAGACGACCTCGGATGTTGACATAGGAATCTACAACTTCGTAGTTGATATGTATTTATTCCAGATTGTTAAAAGTCTAAAATACTTGTTTTATGTTTTCATAGTTTAAATGAAAAAAATTAAATTTCAAACTCTTAGATATTGATATGGCCTATATTTTCTTTTTTTTACGAGACCTAGTTACAAACGCAGACGCTCACAAACACAAACGCACACCCTACCCCTATGAGCACCTCTGAAAATCTGAGTTGGATAGGCAAATCTCGAGATTAACAAAGTAACCACATACGTCTCGCTGTCAACGGGCATGTTGCCTAACTGAAAGAATAGCACCGTTAAATCCTGGAATAAATCCAAGATCCTTGAACTTGGATGGCCAGATTCCACTACAACGAACCCAACCAGCTAAACTACGCTCACTTTGCAATATGGTCTATATGAATGATGTAGTTCTCAATATGATCGATATTCTTGTAGTTAATAGATTTCTTATTCGAGATCATTTAGAGTTCGGCGTGACAAGGAACAAGAACAGGGGATCACAGTGTGCTCGGTTGCACAGTGATTTATGTTCCTCGAATCAGAGGGGCCAAAGGCCTTCGATTTGTTTTAACCTTCAAGTGGACTTTTGTGGGCTGGGTCTCCTCTGCCTTGCGAAGCTGGCTTGCTGCAGTGGTTCAGCCCACAAATTAAAACAATTGCAATGTAGAAATGCAGTTCGACACTGTAGAAGATGTTATAAAAAACAATATGCAGGTGTAACAAAGATGAAACTATCAAGTACATTGGATACGTTTTCCGTGTAATTCATGCTTCCAACTAGAGGATTAAAACAACCAAAACAAATCGTCATAGCATGCACAACATGCGATTATTACTAGTGAAAAATAACTGTTGCTTGAGGATTAAAAAGATTTAATAACTTTAACACAAAAGATTTATGGAAACATATTCGAGATGCACTCTACCATTTGTTTCTTGTTTGAAATCCAAACTCAAAAGTATGTTAGAAGAACCAAAAAACAATTTCACAGTGCATATATGTCATTTTATCTTTATTATTATAGTTAGGGCATTAAACCTATATTGCTATGTATTAGAAAAAGAACACTAAAGTTGTATCTTGAAGACTAAATTTGACAGCAGGAATGCATATGTGCCAGTTTCCTGTAATCCACATTCAGACTAAAAAAATCCAAATGTACTGATAACAAGGTAATAGTTGCCGCTTGACATGCATCCAAAGTAACAATATCAAGTCTCGCCTCTTTTCAAATATCTATACATAACATAATGAAAAAAGGGTTTATCAGAATTTCAGAGCTGGTTTATAAATTTGTAGTGAGATTCCAAAAACTTCATAAAATATATTTATACAAAGTTGGATAAAATATTAATTTATAAAAAAGTGTAGCTTTCAACGAGTAGAGCTGCTCACATTGTACTTTATATCACACGAAAAACGACATTCATACCTATTAACCATAAAACAAGTGAAACAAAAAGATTCTAAAGGTTTATCTCAAGGAAATACTATCATGATATATAGAGAGAAGACCTCCACTAAGATCAATCGATTAAATACATTGCAGGTGCAATGCATTGCAAGTTTGCTGTCATAATGCATTTATCACAATGTTTGCCGTTGATTTTTTTTTGCGACGAAAGAAGAATTATATTAGATAATAGCTGGGTACATCAACATGTTACAAGCACTCTATACTACACAAATATCCAGAAACTGATTTTATGAGTACAAACCAAAGCTTCGCGATTATAATGACTAAAAATAATGCACCCTTATGGACGGTTTCTACAATGTGGCTAAGTATCAGGTGCACAAGCACCACTTGGTACATATGCGCAAAAAAAAAAAATCAATTTAAAATGTTAAATTTGCAAAATCAACTTCACTTGCAGTCTACAATGCCCTATATCATCTTTAAATTTTTCAAAGTCCAGACTAAGTATACTGGAACAAACAAAAGAGGCCTAAGAAGAGTGCCAATTTTGTTTTTCACAATAGTGTATATAATGATGAACTAATCTCTATGACCTACACCTTACAAATATACAATAAAGTTAATACATGATGAAAAACCACATGAATGCATGTGCCACTGACCTACCAGCATCAATTTCTCAAAAAGTTCCAAATCTGTCCATCAAAAGGAACATACTTTCATGCATTTTGCAATGATAGAAGCATGCTTAGGATTCCGCTGACATAAAAGTGTCCGAGTCCAAAAGAATGACAGCATAGTCTAAGGCCACTGTATCAGGCCCAAAGATACCACAAGGAGAAAAAGGGTCTACAAACAAGAATTGCAATTGAAAGTTAAAAAGATTGAGTTGTGCAACTACTGTAGTCCATAAACCTGAAATCAATGTTTGTATAGATGGGAAATTAGGAACTACATATAGATATAGGTACGTCCATACGTGAAAATAAATTAAGTGCATCAGTTTAATGCTTAAAAACAGTTTAATTCAGAAAAGCAATTACAATAACAAGGCATATAAGAATGGCACACACATATTTTCAGTTCTTAGAAATTGAACACCATGCTGCGCCTGGCACCAATCAACATCAGAGCTACCCGTATATTAACACTTCTCATGGCCACAATTGATCTCCAGCAGTTCATTCAGAAGGGAAGAGCCATGTTGGATTCAGAGGCCTGCCCTTTGGTACCTGAAGGTACTCCTCTAATATGCCTGCTGCAAATGGTGCGACTGTACCATCTCTCATATTGTACACAAACTTAACAAAAACAGGTGCACAATTATCATAGGCAGAGAATTGACCATCAATGAAATAGATAAGATCTTCTTCAACTCCGTCATACTGACACACACGAAAAGTCCTGCTGCTGCATGGGCTGATGAAGATGCAGTCGCCCTTCAAGCTGTTGATCTCGGTGAATCTGACTGGATTGGTGCTCAAGTCCACTTCAAGTACTCTAACCTAACGAATGTGTTCCAAACATTCAGAACCACCAAAGTATGTCAGAATCAGCAATAATTTTCCATGCCACTCTGCTATCTTCTACCTGCGTATACAGGTACCACGGATCTTAGGTAGTTCCTCGGTCACACAACGCTCAACACGAGAAACCATCAGGCCCCTGTCACCATCTTCAGAGATTTCAATGGAAAAAAGTTCAAAAGCGAGCTTGTTGAACATGTAGAGCTTCCCCTGGTAGAAGGCAATATCGCTGGACCCAGTGATGCAGCCGCCAAGGCACACACACCACGACGACATCCCAGGCGTCCATAGCGCAAGCATAGGTACGTTCATCGTGGAGAGGGCAGCCACAACACACATGGAGCTAGAGTCAGGTGAAGAGGATAAGACCACCTTATGGAACGACATCGCACACTGCGGGCCGTGGACTATACACAGCA
This sequence comes from Miscanthus floridulus, assembly GCF_019320115.1. Classification (NCBI taxonomy): domain Eukaryota; kingdom Viridiplantae; phylum Streptophyta; class Magnoliopsida; order Poales; family Poaceae; genus Miscanthus; species Miscanthus floridulus. The sequence continues at coordinate 45,495,354 of NC_089589.1, forward strand.
TCTGACCAGAGCCATTGATGACAGGGAGAGATAGAGATCTCTTGCAGGCATCAACACAGTTGGTGAGAGATCTGATGCAGGCAGGGAAAGAATTAGAGCCATTGGTGACAGCGAAACATCTGCTGTGGCCATCAGCAGAATTAGACAAGGCAGCAACAGAGTTGGAGTCTGGATCTGGCGGGACACAGATCGTATGCAGTGGCTGTTCACACTGCAAGATATGCAGTGGCCATATCCGAGCCATTCATCTAATGGGGAACGATAGGATTAGGGATCTTCTTTTTCCCCTCCTTTCTTCATTACCTTTTACTCAAACGAATGCAATAATTCAAGAGGATATACCACTGTATAGTAGCAGACCATATATGGTGCCCAGCAGAACACATGCCCACTTACTGATCATATTCAAAATCAGAGTTTGCTGAATTGTCAGCTATACAGAACAGATGCCCACATACGGGACATATTGGATCTCTTTTGCTCCAGGTTACTAATTCATTGCTAAATCCTACATATATTTTACTCTAAACTGAAGCATTTTTAACCCCAAAAGCTTAATACAAAAGTGGTGAGTCACAAAGCTGAACGAAAGAGCATATATATAGCACTGTTCCTATCTTCATATGCCCACCATTTGACTTTTCTTTCTTCTTAAGACCAGTACAATTTGCAAACTGTTCAGGTAAGCTGAATGGTGCTTGAACATTAGAATTTTCAGCATCAATTTTAGGAGGTTTTCCGATTTTTCCTTCCACCTGCTTACTCACATTATGAAGTGCCTGTTCAACGAGCAAGTAGCAATCTTCAAAATCAGTTGCTCGTGAAGCCAATAGAAAGAATATCTGGCAAAGATTTTTGCACCGAAGTGTAGCATAACTTAGGATTTTCCTCTATATCCCTCCCATGCATATCTTGGATAATCTCTGAACTTGCACCTCCAGTCCATCGCTTCAAAATGTATCTTTCAGGCAATAACTACATGTGACAATCTGATCAGCAAGGTTGACTATAACTGTACGCTCTAATTCAAGTGTAGATGACTCCCCAAGAGCTCCAATTGCAATGGAAAATTCTGTGCTTCTGTCTGAATCTACTATGTAAGCTGCTAGCGACTTTTCATATTCACCTTGGAAGGCTTCAAAAATCACAGGTGTATATTCACCTTGATTCGAATAAACAAACCTATAGGTTGTCACTAATCCATCAAGACCACTCTTGTTTGCATAGCATTTCCTAACATCAAACCCCATCCTACCACCATATGTGACCCAGAAGTTCCAAGCCTCATCAACACTGCTAAATGTCATACTTATTTTAGGAATCCAAAAAGGAGTTGCAGACACCCTGTAGTTATAAATATTGTCAGTTCTATATTTCATCAGTAATAATCAAAAGAACCAACCAGAAAAAAAATCAAAATATTATGTTTCCCTAACATTCTTAAGACATTTCAACAAGTTAAATCAACTATGCATGACCTGATCAGATAGCTTTGGAAAAAGGATTAGCACAACCTTGTAGGCGATTCCTCGAGCACATGTTGGGTGTCATCTGTGGCACCATCATCTGCAGCTGCTGGGGTGCTTGCTGGAATGCTTTGCGCCATGGGAGGTTGCACGGGGGCATGGGGAAGGCGCGTGGCGTTGGCCTCCTTCGATGCGTACGCCCTGCTCGGTGTCGGCGTGGACGTCGTGACGCCTCCTGTTGTGATGGAATGAGGACATTGAAGGACGGCAACTTCAACAGGCGCATGCGGAGCAGCATCGCCTCCACTAGCTGTGAGGGGATCTGCGAGGAGGGGTCCTGGGCGTTCCATGGCGCGGCAGCTCGCCGGCCTCCCTGCGCTCGCCCGCTGCCACGGTCTCCAGGATATGGCGCCAAAGCTGTGGAGTTTTCCTTCCAACAACGCCAGGGAAAGGAAAAAAAGTAAAATCCCTCATCCCAACCGTTTCTCATCCGATGAATGGGTCAGATATGGCCACTGCATATCTTGCAGTGTGAATAGCCACTGTGTGTCCGATCTGGCGAAGGAGGTGGGAGATGGATGACATCCTGGGAGAAAGCTTTCATCAAGAAGCACGGGCCGTCACCAGATAAAAGACCTTCGTAGGGCTGCACTCCGACGAGCCATCCCTGGAACGAGCCCACGCAGCGGACATCTCCTTGCCCCACGCCTTCCAAGGGAAGAAGGATGCGACGCATGCCCGTCATGGCCCCATCGGAGCAGAAGCTGGAGAAATCGAAGTCGTGGAGCACAAGCAGGGGCAGCGGCGGCGGCGGCCGGTGGAGGCGCGCCGCGGCGAGCCACGCGCGGCAGACGGCGCGCATCCTGGCGCGGTCCTCCGTGCGGGCGAGGAGGCCGGCCACGACGCCGAGGATGTCGGGCAGGAGGTCCGCCAACGACCTTAGCCCCGCGTCGAACCTTGGCGGCTCGGGGGCCAGGTTGCATATCGTCGAACACCTTGCCTGCGTAGCCGCCACCGACGACCGTGGAGGCATATCCCCATGGGCGTGAGGGGCGCAAACAGGCAGAGGTGGGTGCTGAGTCTGATTGCCTGAGCCGCCTGCGCCGGAGTTCATGGCCGTCGGAGGCTGCTGAAACGCCGGAGCTTCTCGCATCTCGCCTCGGCCCTCGGGGAGAAGAGCCGCCCGGCTGCCGACTTGAGAAAAATCCCCAATAACTATAGGAAATTTTATTACTCCTGTTTGAACAGAAAATTTCCTAATATGACACGCGAGGTCCCAATTGGTAACGGCCATTCGGTCACTGCCTTGTGGGCCAGCAATCTCCGTTTGAACAAAAAAAAAAGAGAAATATATAAACATGCTAGTAATAGTTTTAGTGAGTATTTTCACAAAGACAAAACCATGTGTTAACAGTTAACACTGCTCACATGTTACAACAATAAGTAACCATGTGTTTACATAAGGTAGCATGGTTTTAACATTGAGATTCAGTTTAAGACCAATTAAATAGACTAGTATTTCTACCATTGTAAAGAGTCAGGGAAGCTTTAGGAGGGGCTTGCAAAGTGGAGATATGTAGAGCATCTCCAGCGGTAGAAGAAAACTCCAATCCAAAAAACTAGTTATTAGGGGGTTTACAAAACGTGTTTTGGAATTTTAAAGGCCTTCTCTCCAGCAGAGAAAATCAATCCCTAATAAGAAAAATAGTGTATTGAGTGAGAAGAGCTCTCCTCTTTATTTGAGAGGTGGGACCGTGGGAGACTATGATTTGAGAGACCTAGAAATTTTTTTTCTCATTGGGGTTGGATTTGAGGAACTGCTGGAGCTACAAGATCTTTAAAATAACAGTTTTTTTTCTCATTCGGGGTTAGGCCCCGTTCGGCTTACCCAGAAGCCGGCTTGTTCGGCTTCTTTTTTCAGCTGGAACAGCATTTTTCTCTCACAATAATTCAGCCAGAACAGTGTTTTTCAGCCAGTTTCAGCCAAAATTCAGCGAGCCGAACGGGGCCTTTTACGTGAAGGATCGTCTCATACTTCCTCTATGTTGTAAAATAGTGCATTTTGTCATGTAGTATAGTGCATTCTGAAGATTTTATGATAAAGATTTTATGATAAATTAAAAGAGCATGCAAAAGATGTATATGTCATCTTTTATTTTTTAATCAGACGTTATCATCAATGATTAATGATGGTTGGTAATAAATGGCAAATAGCAATATAACACCTACCAAATTTATGCTTCTATTTAATCCAAATTATTTTCTATCCCCTAGAATCTCTTATATTTGAGTATAAGTTTTAAATGCTTGTATAAGGGAGTAAGTGATAGATTGAGTTATCCGTTTTGCTATGGGGTTGGCTGTTTCAATAATAAGCTTAGAACTTTCTAATTTATAGTTGAGTTGATATGGTAGAGTTTTTGATTAGGGGAGGTGTGCAAGTCAGGTGTTCTTCGCTTTAAACTCAGCTTGACTCTTATGTTTTCAATAGAAGCAAGAACAAATGGTCTTTTATCTAAGAAAAGTTTAAAGAGTCAATAAATTAACAATAATCCACAGTGAATATATATTGATTTTATCATATTATGATAAAGGCATTAAACCTGGAGTATATTTCTATCTATGTATTAAAAAATAAAAACACTAAAGTGGTATAATACATTTGACAATGCATATGTGGTAGTTTCTTGTAATCCATATCAGGCTCCGAAATTCCCAAATGTACTAGTGACCAGGTAAAAGTTGCCATGCATGCCAAGAAACAACAAATCAACCAACAATATTTTTCAGCCTGACTTATCAGCCATGTGAAAGGTCCTAATGGCTAGAGGGGAGGTGAATAGCCTAATAAAAATTTCTACAACAACACTTAACAAAATGGTTAGACAATTATGAGGCAAAACAAGTGTTGCGCTAGCCTACTCAAAATGCAAGCCACCTATCACAATTCTAGTTTAGATAGTATCTATTCACACAATAGCTATGACACTACTCTATGTTAGTGTGCTCTCAAAGACTAACTAAAGAGCCACACCAACCAAGCATGCAAGCTCTCACAACTAGCTACACTAAAGAGCTTGACAACTAGTTTGTGGTAATGTAAAAAGAGTGATCAAGAATGTTATACCGCCGTGTAGATGAATGAACCAATCAATCGCAAGGATGAATAACAATGAAGACCAATCACTTCGAAATCAATGATGAACACAATGATTTTTTTACCGAGGTTCACTTGCTTGCCAGCAAGCTAGTCCTCGTTGTGGCGATTCACTTACTTGGAGGTTCACACGCCAAACCCTCAATAGGGTGCCGCACAACCAACACAAGATGAGGATCACACAAGCCACGAGCAATCCACTAGAGTACCTTTTGGCGCTTCGCCGGGAAAAGGTCAAGAACCCCTCACAATCACCACGATCGGAGCCAAAAACAATCACCACCCTCCGCTCAATGATCCTCGCTGCTCCAAGCCATCTAGGTGGCGGCAACCACCAAGAGTAACAAGCGAAATCCGCAGCGAAACACGAACACCAAGTGCCTCTAGATGCAAACACTCAAGCAATGCACTTGGATTCTCTCCCAATCTCACTAAGATGATGAATCAATGATGGAGATGAGTGGGAGGACTTTGGCTAAGCTCACAAGGTTGCTATGTCAATGAAAATGGCCAAAGATATGAGCTACAGCTGGTCATGGGGCTTAAATAGAAGCCCCCATGAAATAGAGCTGTTATACCCCTTCACTGGGCATAACACGGGCCGACCGGACGCTCCGGTCCAACTAACCGGATGCTGCACCTCAGCGTCCGGTCGCCCGATGGTGGCCACGTGTCTCCTGCGTTCAACTGTGAACGATTGATCTCAACAGTCAAAATATTGACCGGACGCTCCGACAGAGCTGACCGGACGCTCCGATAGAGCTGACCGGACGCTGGACCCTCAGCGTTCGATCGTTTACAGTAAGGGTGCAAAACATCTTTTTGCTGACCGGATGCGTCCGGTCAAGCCTGACTGGACACAGCCCAGCGTCCGATGCTTAACCTTAAGCACTGTGCTGACCGACAACATGACCGGACGTAGCCTTTCAGCATCCGGTCGCAGAGTGACCCAGCGTTCGATCAGTAGACCGACGTTAGCATCATTTCGACCAACTCTATTTCACCTCTAACTTCTTCACCCTTGCTTAAATGTGCTAACCACCAAGTGTATCACCTTGTGCACATGTGTTAGCATATTTTCACAAACGTTTTCAAGGGTGTTAGCACTCCACTAGATCCTAAATGCATATGCAATGAGTTAGAGCATCTAGTGGCACTTTGATAACCGCATTACGATACGAGTTTCACCCCTCTTAATAGTACGGCTATCAAACCTAAATGTGATCACACTCTCTAAGTGTCTTGATCACCAAAACAAAATAGCTCCTATGGTTTATACCTTTGCCTTGAGCTTTTTGTTTTTCTCTTTCTTCTTTTCAAGTTTAAGCCCTTGATCATCGTCATGCCATCACCATTGTCATGCTATGATCCTCATTAGCTTCTCCACTTGAAGTGTGCTACCTATCTTATGATCACTTGATAAACTAGGTTAGCACTTAGGGTTTCATCAATTCACCAAAACCAAACTAGAGCTTTCAATCTCTCCCTTTTTGGTAATTGATGACAACCCTTATACAAAGATATGAATTAAAATTCAATTGAGTCCATGTTGCTTGCCCAAGCATATTTACCATGTGTAAAAGGATATGGACAAGTTTTATGAACCCCAAATGGTAGCAATTGCTCCCCCAACATATGTGTTTAGAGTTTAGATTGTAGTTTGCACATATGCTTAGATAGGAAATATAGGAGTCAATGTCTACCACATGATGCTAAGGTATAAGAGATGGACCTTTGAAGCGTGATACCAATCAGAGTGCACCAATATACCATCCTTAGCACCATGGTTAGCTCAATACCACTTGGAAACAATACTTTGAAAAGAAAGATATCTAGTGATTTCATTTCATCATTCAATCTTACAACTAACATACATCACACAAGCATGGATGTGTAAATTTAATACTTGTGCCATGCAAACAAACATATGAAATGCACATTCAAATGCACCATACAAGTTCATGAGCTTGCTCCCCCTACTTGTGTGCTCAAAATTTTAGTTGATCCCTTTCCTTTTTCATATCTCCTTTTCTTTTTCATATCTCTCCCCTTATGTCATATATCCCTTTTTCACTATCTTTGTTACTATCTTTGTTTCTCTCCCTCTTTGTCATCAATGACCACAAAGGTTCTAAATATAGATAGTATTACTTGTAGGGTCGAGATTAATTATCAATGTCAATCAATGGGGTGAGGATCATTTTCCCAAATTTGGTCCAATCTAGATTATTTGCCAAAGATATTTAACTCGGTTTGATCCAAGGACGAGCTTCTTCACATCTCCAAATAAGGGTTATCTTGTACCATGTTGAGTTAAACACTTATAGTTCATTTTCTAGATTAAACATTAGGTTTACAAGCCCATAAACATGTCATATGCTACCACTAGATCAAGTCAAGCATAGAAGCAATAGTGATACCATATAGACATCAAACTCATTTGATGTTCATGAATGAGCCTAATAAAATAGAACCACTAGAAAGGTCCTAATTAGATTGAAAATATGACTAGATGCACTAAACATGTCCTTAGCAAGGATATATGCCATGCCAATCAACTTTTACCTTGGATTGCTCGAAGGAGAGGCATGTCATATGAGTGGGGGTGCATCAACACATATTTGAGAAATCCAATATGTTCAACTCATTCCTTAGCTTCCAAAACCTTTTCTCATCCAATGGCTTGGTGAATATGTCGGCAAGTTGATCTTCGGTGCCTACACTCTCAATGCAAATGTCCCCTTTTTGTTGGTGATCTCTTATAAAATGGTGATGGACATCAATGTGCTTTGTTCTTGCATGTTGAACCGGATTATTTGTCAACTTGATTGCACTCTCATTGTCACATAGCAATGGCACTTTCTTGAACTTGATTCCAAAATCACTCAAAGTGGCCTTCATCCAAAGTACTTGTGCACAATAACTACCGGTGGATATGTATTCGGCTTCGGCGGTTGATAATACAACACTATTTTACTTCTTTGATGACCATGAAACAAGTGATCTTCCCAACAATTGACATGTGCCCGAAGTGCTCTTCCTTTCAACCTTGCATCCTGCATAATCCGAGTCGGAGTAACCAACTAGCTCAAACATTGCTCCTTTAGGATACCACAAACCAACATTTGGTGTATGCTTCAAGTACCTCAATATCCTCTTTGTAGCCTTCAAATGACTTTCTCTTGGCGAGGCTTGAAATCTTGCACACATGCATACACTAAACATGACATCCGGCCTTGATGCGGTCACATAGAGTAGGCTTCCAATCATAGACCGATACAACTTTTGATCCACCATATTCCACTTGCATCACTATCCAAGTTGCCATTGGTTGCCATTGGTGTGCTAATGACTTTGCTATCAATCATGCCAAACTTCTTGATCATGTCCTTGATGTACTTGCCTTGACTCACAAATGTACCATTCTTCAATTGCTTGATTTGAAGACCAAGAAAGTAACTTAACTCTCCAATCATGGACATCTCAAACTCATTAGCCATCATCTTTCCAAACTCATCACAAAATTCTTGATTGGTTGATCCAAATATGATATCATCAACATAGATTTGCAATACAAATAGATCTTTCCCAATCTTCTTGATGCAAAGAGTGGTGTCAACCTTGCCCATTATGAACCCTTTAGAGAGTAGAAAGTCCCTCAATCTCTCATACCATGCTCTAGGTGTTTGCTTCAAGCCATACAATGCCTTCTTCAACTTGTACACATGGTTGGGCTTCTTGTCATCTTCAAAACCGGGAGGTTGCTCAACATATACTTCTTCATTGATATAACCATTGAGAAATGCACTCTTAACATCTATTTGATAGAGCTTGATGTTGTGGGCACAAGCATAGGCTAGCAAGATTCTTATTGCTTCCAATCTAGCAACCGGGGCATATGTTTCTCCAAAGTCAAGACCTTCAACTTGTGTATATCCTTGTGCTACCAATCTTGCTTTGTTCCTTACTACTATCCCATCTTAATCTTGCTTGTTTCTATAGACCCATTTGGTTCCAATCACATTGTGTCCCTTTGGTCTCTCTACTAATTCCCATACTTAATTTCTTGTGAAATTATTCAATTCTTCATGCATAGCATTTACCCAATCAACATCCTTCAATGCTTCCTCTATCTTCTTTGGTTCAATGGATGGCACAAATGAGAAGTGTTCACAAAATAATGCCAATCTTGATCTTATTTGTACACCTCTAGAAATGTCACCAATGATAGTGTCCAATGGATGATCTCTTGCAACATTGGTTGGTTGGAAGATTGGAACTTGATTGCTTGCACTTGTTTGATCATTGGGTTGAGATGATGTACTAGCCACTTGATCTTGTTCATTGTCATGAGATCCACTTGTACTAACTTGATTTGTATCATCTTGCACATTTGAGTTAGAGAGCACTTGCACTTGATCATCTTCATCATCATTCACTTGCCTAGACCTCAATTCACCAACATCCATGTTCTTCATGGCATTTGAAAGTTGAATGCCTCTAACATCTTCCAAGTTCTCATTCTCTTCTTGTGAACCCTTGGTTTCATCAAATTCAACATCATAAACTTCCTCAAGAGTACCACTATCCAAATTCCAAACTCTATATGCTTTGCTTGTGGTGGAATAGCCAAGTAGGAATCCTTCATCACATTTCTTGTCAAATTTGCCCAATTTTGTGCCTTTCTTCAAGATATAGCATTTGCAACCAAAGACCCAAAGATATGCAATGTTGGGCTTTCTACCATTCAAGAGCTCATATGGTGTCTTTTCTTTCAATTGGTGACAATAGAGGCGGTTGCTACAATAGCAAGCCGTGTTGATAGCTTCGGCCCAAAAAGATTGACTCACATTGTACTCACTAAGCATAGACCTTGCCATATCAATGAGTGTTCTATTCTTTCTCTCAACAAGGCCATTTGATTGTGGAGTGTACTTGGCCGAGAATTGATGTCTAATTCCAAATTCATCATAGAACTCATCAATTCTAGTATTCTTGAACTCACTACCATTGTCACTTCTAACTCTCTTGATGGTTGTTTCAAACTCATTGTGAATGCCCCTGACAAATGATTTGAATGTTGCAAATACATCACTTTTGTCCACTAGAAAGAATACCTATGTGTATCTATTGTAGTCATCCACTATCACAAAGCCATATTTGTTTCCACCGATACTAGTGTATTGTGTTGGCCCAAATAAATCCATGTGCAATAACTCAAATGCTTTACTAGTGCTCATCATGCTTTTCTTAGGATAGGTGTTTCCAACTTGTTTGCCGGCTTGACACGAGCTACAAAGCTTATCCTTTTCAAACACAACATCTTTCAAGCCTCTAATCAAGTCATGCTTAACCAATCTATTCAATTATTTCATTCCAACATGACCAAGCCTTCTATGCCATAACCAACCCATGCTAGACTTAGTGAACAAGCATGTAGATAATCTAGCTTCACTAGCATTGAAATCAACCAAGTATAGATTCTCATATCTAAAGCCTTTGAAGATCAAGTTAGAGCCATCTACACTTATGATCTCTACATCATCTACCCCAAATATGCATTTGAATCCAAGATCACACAATTATGCTACGGATAGCAAATTGAAGTTCAAGCTCTCTACTAGCAACACATTAGATATGCTCATGTCATTGGATATTGCAATCTTACCAAGCCCTTTGACCTTGCCTTTGCCATTGTCACCAAATGTGATACTATCAAAACCATCATTACCATTGGTGTTGATTGAGTTGAACATTCTTGCATCACCGGTCATGTGTTGAGTGCACCCACTATCAAGAACCCAATGCCTTCCTCTGGCTTTGTAATTGACCTACAAAAGAAGATCAATTCTTTTTAGGTACCCAAACTTGCTTGGGTCCTTGAAGGTTAGTTACTAAGCTCTTTGGCACCCAAATGACTTTCTTCTTTGAGCCCATCCATGGTTTACTAATGAACTTAGCCTTTACACCATTTGTACCCCTTGTAAGCATATAGCATGAATCAAGCTTTATGGAGGATACATTAGCATTTTTGGTCTTGTTGTTGCATTCTTGCTCTTTATGACCCACTTGCTTGCAACTATTGCAAAACTGACCATTGTTCTTCACAAAACTAATCTTGTGAGGAGCAAAGGCCGCCTTGCCTTTCTTGGGGGTATAGCCCAATCACTCTTTATAGAGAGAAACTCTTTGGCTACCCAAGCACATAAGCAAGCGGTCCTCACCACTATAAGCCTTAGATAAGGTGTGAGTGAGCTTAGTGACCTCCTTCTTGAGGTTCTCATTCTCAACCACTAGTGAGGCATCACAAGTGAGACCATCACTACTAGATGAGGTAGAAGTGGAAGTGCTACAAGAAGGGTTAGTAGTAGCAACAATGATAGGCATAGACAGTGATTCATCAATTATGTCACAAGTTAAACCTACATTGCAAGTTTCAACATGCTTCTTTTTATCTTGCTCTTTAAGCGAAGAAGAATGAGCTTTTTTCAAGCTTTTTGTGAGCTTTACCAAGCTTCTCATGGGCTTCCTCTAGCTTCTCATGAGTTGCTTTGAGCTCATCAAGGGCTTGCTTAAGGGCTTTTACCTCCTTATTCAAGCTCTTGCATTCCCTTCTCTTAATGTCAAAGTGTTCTTTAGCATCTTCTAGCATGTCAAATAATCTGTCCTTAGTAGGTTCATCATCATCACTATCACTATCATTTTCATTTTCATTTTCATGTTCATTATCATCAACATGTTCTTCATCACTTTCATCATCACAAGATTGTACCTTAGTGGCCTTAGCCATGAAGCATGATGAAGATTCAAAGAGAGAAGGCTTCTCATTAATGGCAATGCTTGCAAGAGCCTTCTTCTTGGTGGTCTTGTGATCATCACTATCATCATCATCATCATCACTTGAGGAAGCATCACTATCCCAAGTGACTACATATGAACCACCCTTCTTCTTTTTGAAGGCCATCTTGTCCTTCTTCTCTTTCTTTTCCTTCTTGTCCTTCTTCTTGTTCTTCTTGTTGTCATCATCATTGTCACTATTGTATGGGCATTGAGCAATAAGATGATCTTTGCTTCCACACTTAAAGCATCTTCTTGACTCTTCTTTGTTCTTGGATGAAGACTTCTTTCTTCTAGCACGATAACCCTTCTTCACCATGAACTTGCCAAATCTCTTGACAAATAGAGCCATCTTCTCATCATCATCATCATCCCAAAATTCATCTTCTTCACTTGAAGTTTCTTGCTTTGCTTTGCCCTTGGATGATGTGGCTTTGAATGCCACGCTCTTCTTCTTCTCATCCTTCTTCTCATCTTTCTTCTCCTTCTTTTCTTCCTTCTCATCATCATCTCTATATGTATCATCGGTCATTATATCTCCCAACACTTGGTTTGGTGTGATGGTGTCCAAACCACTCCTTACTAGAATAGTGACCAATGTGCCAAATCTTGAAGGTAAGCATCTCAAGAACTTGTGGGAGAAGTCCTTATCCTTCACTTCTTCTCCAAGTGCTTTGAGATCATTGATAAGCACTTGAAGCCTATGGAATATCTCTGGCACACTCTCATCATCCTTCATCTTGAAGCTTGCAAACTTTTCTTTGAGAATGTAAGCCTTTGCATCCTTCACGGCTTGAGTGCCCTCAAATGATTCTTCCAACTTCTTCCATGCCTCATGAGCCATCTCAATATTTTTGACTTGCTCAAATATTCTTTCATCAATTGCATCATGAATAGCACTTAGAGCAATGTCATTGTTTTGGAGAAGTACTTCTTTGGCCGCGGTGGGATTCTTCGGATCTTCAATCTCAATTTTTGTTTCTACCACCTTCCAAACCTTCCTATTGATTGACTTGATATAAGTTGTCATCTTGGCCTTCCAATAGGGATAGTTGGAGCCATCAAATTGGGGTGGCTTCTTGGTATTGTTGATTTGAGCCATTTTAACACCGAAGGTTGTTAAGCCTCAAATAACGGCGACCTCGGCTTTGATACCACTTGAAAGGTCCTAATGGCTAGAGGGGGAGTGAATAGCCTAATAAAAATTTCTACAACAACACTTAACAAAATGGTTAGACAATTATGAGGCAAAGCAAGTGTTGCGCTAGCCTACTCAAAATGCAAGCCACCTACCACAATTCTAGTTTAGATAGTATCTATTCACACAATAGCTATGACACTACTCTATGTTAGTGTGCTCTCAAAGACTAACTAAAGAGCCACACCGACCAAGCATGCAAGCTCTCACAACTAGCTACACTAAAGAGCTTGACAACTAGTTTACGGTAATGTAAAAAGAGTGATCAAGAAGGTTATATCGCCATATAGATAAATGAACCAATCAATCACAAGGATGAATAACAATGAAGACCAATCACCTCAGAATCAATGATGAACACAATGATTTTTTACCGAGGTTCACTTGCTTGCCGGCAAGCTAGTCCTCGTTGTGGCAATTCACTCACTTGGAGGTTCACGCGCTAATTGGCTTCACACGCCAAACCCTCAATAGGGTGCCACACAACCAACACAAGATGAGGATCACACAAGCCACGAGCAATCCACTAGAGTACCTTTTGGCGCTCCACCGAGGAAAGGTCAGGAACCCCTCACAATCACCACGATCAGAGCCAAAGACAATCACCACCCTCTGCTCAACGATCCTCGCTGCTCCAAGCTATCTAGGTGGCGGCAACCACCAAGAGTAACAAGCGAAATCCACAGCGAAACATGAATACCAAGTGCCTCTAGATGCAAACACTCAAGCAATGCACTTGGATTCTCTCCCAATCTCACTAAGATGATGAATCAATGATGGAGATGAGTGGGAGGACTTTGGCTAAGCTCATAAGGTTGCTATGTCAATGAAAATGGCCAAAGATATGAGCTATAGCCGGTCATGGGGCTTAAATAGAAGCCCCCACGAAATAGAGCCGTTATACCCCTTCACTAGGCATAACACGGGCCGACCAGATGCTCCGGTCCAACTTATCGGACGCAACACCTCAGCGTCCGGTTGCCCGATGGCGGCCACGTGTCTCTTGCGTTCAACTGTGAACGATTGATCTCAATGGTCAAAATATTGACCAGACGCTCCGACAGAGCTGACCGGACGCTGGACCCTCAGCGTCTGGTCGTTTATAGTAAGGGTCCAAAACATCTTTTTGCCGATCGGACACGTCCGGTCAAGCTTGACCGGACACATCCCAGTGTCCGGTGCTTAACCCTAAGCACTGTGTCGACCGACAACATGACCGGACGTAGCCTTTCAGCGTCCGGTCTTAGAGCAACCCAGCGTCCGGTCAGTAGACCGACGCTAGCATCATTTCGACCAACTCTATTTCACCTCTAACTTCTTCACCCTTGCTTAAATGTGCTAACCACCAAGTGTATCACCTTGTGCACATGTGTTAGCATATTTTCACAAACATTTTCAAGGGTGTTAGCACTCCACTAGATCCTAAATGTATATGCAATGAGTTAGAGCATCTAGTGGCACTTTGATAACCGCATTATGATACAAGTTTTACCCCTCTTAATAGTATGGCTATCAAACCTAAATATGATCACACTCTCTAAGTGTCTTGATCACCAAAACAAAATAGCTCCTATGGTTTATACCTTTGCCTTGAGCTTTTTGTTTTTCTCTTTCTTCTTTTCAAGTTTAAGCCCTTGATCATCGTCATGCCATCACCATTGTCATGCTATGATCCTCATTAGCTTCTCCACTTGAAGTGTGCTACCTATCTCATGATCACTTGATAAACTAGGTTAGCACTTAGGGTTTTATCAATTCACCAAAACCAAACTAGAGCTTTCACCATGGTACAATGTTTTTCTCTCACAACAAATCAACCAACCACTACTACAAATTGACTTATCAGTATGGCCACTTTCACTGCCATAGCGATAGAAGCGACGGTGTGATACCTTCACCGTCGGTTGACCGATAGCGAGGCCTCGTAAGGAAGGAAATCGGCAGTTAAAACTGCTACCATCAACGGGTTAATGGTAGATACGGCAGTGGTATTGGGGTTGCATTTCTGCTGTCGCATGAAAAGCTGGGCTGACTGGGATACGTGTTTTGACCGGCAGTCCAAAACTAGCATTTGGTCAACCGGTGGTAAAAATTCAGCGTGAGTGTTGATTGCCCTCAACTTTCAAGGCCATCAAATCACCATTACTTCCACCACCTAAAGTCAAAGAGCCATACCCACCGCTCTACATATTCTTCAAGCCCGGTGCTAAAAGGGTCGAGATGACGACTAGAGGGGGGGGTGAATAGTCCTTTTTAAAACTTAATTACATTGGCTAACTGAAACAAGTGCGGAATTAAAACTATCGGTCTAGCCAAGACTACACCCCTCTATCTATGTTCACTAGCACCTTGCAAAGATACTAATCAAGCAACAAAGGTGCCGGGCTAGCTAGAGCTCTCCTAACCAATTCTAGAAGCAAGGTCACACAAACCTATGCCACTAGTACTTTAAGCGACAAGGGAGCTACTACACATGCTAGTAAGCAAAAGCACAAAGCCAACTAAGCTCACTAGCAATGCTCAATAACAAGGCAACCAATGCCAAATTAGAGAGCGCAATTACTTAGCTACACTAACTAAGCAATGTGACTAACAAGGTTACACAAACCAAATTAGCCACGCAAGGGAGCTACTCCTATGCTACACAAGCAAGAAGGTAACTAGCAAGCTACACAAGCTAACTAATTACAAAAGCAACAACACAAGCTCATTGTATATGAAAGTAATTGCAAGCTTGTGTAACGGGGATGCAAACCAACGAGAAGAACAAGGTTGACACAATGATTTTTCTCCTGAGGTTCACGTGTTTGCCAACACGCTAGTCCCCGTTGTGTCGATCGCTCACTTGGTGGTTTGGCGGCTAATTGGCATTACCCGCCAAGCCCGCACGTCAGGCGCCACAAGAACCTACCCATGAAGTGAGGGTAGCTCAATGACACGCTTTTACTAAAGTTGCTCTTTGCGGCTCCCGCGGGGCGAGCACAATGCCCCTCATAAAGCACTTCTCCGGAGCACCGCACAAGCTTCTTGCGGGCTTCGACGAAGACCACCACCAAGCCATCTAGGAGGTGGCAACCTCCAAGAGTAACAAGCACCACCGGCTTGCAACTCAATCACCTAGTGCCACTCGATGCAACCTCACGATGCAATCGCACTAGAATCTCTCTCTCACACAATCGAATGATCACTATCAAGTATATATGAGATGGAGGGCTCCTAAGCACTCTCAAGCATGGACACAAAGTCCCCCAAGGTGCTCAGCTACAACCATGGCCAAAGGCCACTTCTATTTATAGCCCCAAGGGCTAAACTAGCCGTTACCCCTTCACTGGGCAATAGTTGGGTCGACCGAACGCTGGACCTCAGCGTCCGGTCGCCCAATGACAGCCACGTGTCACCTGCGTTCAATGGCATTCTTCCGATCTCAACAGTCATCTTTTGACCGGACGCAGCAGCTTCAACTGACCGGACGCTGGACCCTCAGCGTCCGATCGTTTATAGTAAGGTACCGACCCTGACCGAACGTGTCCGGTCGGACATGATCGGATGCAGCACCAGCGTCTGATCACTCTCCAGTGATACTGCTTCATCCGACAATAGGACTGAACACTACCTCCAGTGTCTGGTCACTTTCAGAGCTAGTGTTCGGTCGACTGACCGACGTTGCACGCTGACTGCCACCACTAACCGGATGCTGAGCCTCAGCGTCCGGTCACTGCATGACCAGAGTCCGGTCCACTCTGTGGGACCTTTCTCATCTCTGTTTCTCCACCGAGTTGTTCCACATCAACTCCAACTTCATCTCCTTTGTAAAAGTGTCAACACCACCAAGTGTACACCACCATGTGTATGTGTGTTAGCTTTTCATAATCATTTCCCAAAGGGTTAGCCACTCAACTTGTCACGCCACTCAATCCTAGCGACGATGCAAAGTTAGATCACTCGAGTGACACTAGATGACCGATATGCAAACAAGTTTGCCCCTCTTGATAGTACAGCCATCTATCCTAAACCCGGTCATAAACTTCTCTACACACCTATGACCGGTGAAATGAAATGCCCTAGGTTATGCCTTTGCCTTGCGCATTCCATTCCATCTCCTTCAATGTTGATGCAACACATGCACCAACACGATCAACAATGATATGATCCACTTCATATCATCACGTGATCATATTGGTTCATCGATCTTGACTTCACTTGCTTTTCACCGTTGCCTTCGTCCATCGGCGCCAAGTCTTGCTCAAGCTTCACCGCCATGCTGTTCATCACTCCAAAGCCTCTGACTTGCCCTTCACGCTTGCAACCGGTCCATCAAGCCAAGTCATGTCTTGATCTTCTTTACCTTGATCACATGACTCAATGTCATGTCTCATGTGCAATGAGCTCCTTCATCACCACATGTGTGAGCTTTGCAACATCTCCAAGCCATTTTCACCTTCATGGCATATGTTGCTCACACATATGTACCTATGGACTAATTACCTGTGTATCTCACATAAACATAATTAGTCCACCTAGGTTGTCACTCAATTACCAAAACCACACAAGGACCTTTCAATCTCCCCTTTTTTGGTAATTGATGACAACTCTACAAAGATATGGAAATTAAGCTCTTTTGGATTCATGTTGCTTGCCCAAGCAATTTTACCATGTGAAAATGATTTTGGACAAGTACCACAAACCCAAAATGATAGTATTAGCTCCCCCTACATATGTGCTAGAGTGTTTGATTTGAAGGTCACACATATGCATAGATTAAAATTGTGGGAGAGTAATTATACCAAATGATGCTAAGGTGTATAGAATAAACCTTTGAAGTGTGATACCAATCGGAGTTGCACCTTGAAGTTCATCCTTAGCACCATGGTTAGCTAGATAACACTTGAAAATAAAAGTACTAGATACCTTGTGAGATCAACATTAAAAGCAAGGTACTAGCATTACTTGAAAAAACATACCAAGTGTCTAGCTATCATCCTATGCATGCTAGTTATCAAATCATCATTCAAGTTTTACAACTAGCATACACCACACAAGCATGCATATTGAATTTGAAAGCTTATGCAATGCAAGCAAGCGCATGAATATGCACATATCAAATGCAATCAATCAAAGTTCATGAGCTTGCTCCCCCTACTTGTGTGCTTCTCTTGTCCAAGAATTTTGATCCATCTCTTTTCTCCAATGTTGCTCCCTCTTTGTCTATATTCATGTCCAACCTCCTAAGCTTTCATAACTTATCTCTCCCCTTACACACTTTATCTCTCCCCCTTGTACAATTTCAATCTCAAAGCTTTTATATCTTTGTACAATCTCTCCCCCTTTGTCATCAATTTCCATAAACGGTGTGCTTCTTATTGATGCAAAGGTATGCATTTGGGGTAGATGGTTGAGGCTTGAATCTTGCATTTTTTATGGATATTACTTGTTTATTGGAATGACACCACTTGTAGATACCATTTGTAACTTGTACCACTTGTATCTTGTGTAGGGCTTCTTGAGATACTACACATAGGATCTTTGATCTTGATATCAATTTGTGGGACACCTCCCCCTATGTGATAGCATGGGTCATCCATTTGGTACACTTGAGCTCTTGTAGGTGAGGGATGCATTCTTCATTTGATGATCACTTAAAGTTGAGGATCACTTATGGAACCATCATCTTTCATGGTTGATATCATATATAGATGTAATACCACTTGTATGAAGTAGATACCACTTGTAAGAATCTTCTAGTTTGGAACCACTTGTTGGATTTATCAATAAAGACCATTTCTTAAACATTTGCTATCTTCATGAGTACCACTTATAGGATATCACTTGTGAGTTGATCTAGACATCACTTATGAAATCTTGATAAAATACTTGAGTCTAGATACCATTTGAAACAAACAAACTAGATATCCATTTGCATTGTTGTCTTGTGCTTGACTCTTATCACTATCATGAGCTTCTATGATTGACTTGAACTAAATTGATTTGCCTAAGTTTCCAAGTCCGGTTTGAACCAATGACAAGCTTCTTCACACCTCTTGCAAGGGTTATCTTGCCAATATTGTACTTGTCACTTGTTAGCAATCCAAATTGAGTCAAGTACTTGGGTTCACTAGCTCATGAACAAATTCATGTACTAACCATTAGATCAAGTAATCTTTCAAACAATAGTGGTAGGCTATGAATTTAAGCATTTCATTTGTTATGCATGATCCTATGAAGCATGTACTATATGCACTAACCGCATACTAGTAAGGGATGAAATGATCATGCACATTACAATGATACCTTTGCTATGTTGGAGTAGAGGATAATCACATAGATTCCAATTCATTAATCCAATAGCAATGTGAAATCCAATTATAAGCTTGGTAAAGACCAATAGATACCATGTTGAATTCCATTCTTCACTCATATGAAATGAATACCACTTATGATCAAGTGCACTTTCTTGTTGTGGTTGGCTTGCTTTATCTTTTGATCTTCGCTTGCATGAGAGCATCAATTTGAGAATACCACTTGAAATATCATGACTAGCTCTCTTTTGGGTGTTGCTTGCTTTTCTTGATCAACCCTTTTGATTTCTTCAACTAAGCATCTCAAATGTTCCTCGGATCACCACCTACATGTTAGCCTTCCAAGTACCACACTTGGTTTACCTACACATAGGCGGCAAGCCCCTACACTAGGGAGAAGTGACCTCTCTCCAAGAACCATTCTTGATACTCACTTGAAATGACTTGATTGATTGATCCAAGTGATGGACTTAACTTGGTGAGTAACCTTGATTCCTTATTTAAGTCCTTTTCTTTCTTCTTATTTAAGTCCTTTTCTTTCTACCAAATGATTTCCAATAGTCACTAGAACTTAAACTTCAACTTCATCTTGAGTTTGATCTTGATCTTCTAATTTGAGTACCAAATATATGCAAAGTACACTCCACAATCAAATGGCCTTGTACTCATATCTTGTCATGCTTCTAGATTATCTCAAAACCAAACTTAGGTACCTCAAACACTTGTAAACATGTTTCCAACTTGAGGACCTTTCAATCAAAGTGACTCTAGATCAATCCAACATTTGTCACTTTTCTGACAGATTTTGTACCCTTCAAAGAAATAAGCATATATCCCAAAGTACAAATCCAGATACCACGAAATTTGGTGGAGATGTTCTTTACTAAGTTATCGAGCAGCTGTAAAAATTTGAGCTTCATTTGACTTCTAGATTGCTGCCATATATCAATTCTTCCACCACTGCTACATGCTGAAAACTGCTGCACTATAGCTGACAAGATCCACTCCAAAACCGAAGCATTTCTTATCCAATTCTCATGAAAATTGTACAGCATCTTATGCCATAAGTCTAGAGAATGTACACCAATTTTTATGCCAATCCAATAAGTGTTGATTACTCAAACATGGCTAAGATCACAGCTAGCTCAGATTTTCAATATAGGACAAATTTCAATCACTTGAGCTATACTTCATCAAATATGAATCAAACTTGAAACTAACTCGTTTGAATACTTACATAAGACATATGTCCATTCAATCCACTTACTAAATGTCATCTTATGAATTTATCCAACACAAATCAATCCAAACTTGATTACTAATCAATTATCCATTCAAACATCTCATAGCAAGCAACATTGCATATTTATCCAATTCAATCAACTCATATGCACCCAAATGAAATGATCAACAAGAGATATACCTTGGTTAGCTCATGATAATCCAACTAGCAAGCTTCAACTCAATTATTTGCAAGTCATCAAATATATCCAATGAATCACCAACAACTTGAATTATAGCACTTGTATGTTGATAGCACTTGGACTTCACTCAATTTTCACTTGGCATTGGGTTTGGATGTGCACTACGCTTCATAACTTGATTCAACATATGATGAACAATGTGAGATCAATTGAATCAAGTCTCCAATGCCGATGGTACCTACAATCAATCATCCACTTTTTGATGGTACCCAAACTAGTTTGGGTCCTCTCAAGTTAGGAGCAACATACTTAGGCGTAGCCTTAGTATGAATAGTGGGATGTTTTGCAATTGCAACCAATGAGATACCATTACCATCCTTTCTAATCACATCATGATCATCAATTGAAATAGGCTTAGAAATTTTACCTAGGGGACATGAATGTGCCATGTATCGCCTTTCCCGGCATGAGTAGCACTTTCTTTTTGCTTGAGCCTTCTCTTCTTTGCTCATGTGGTGCTTCTCATTGCCTTGTCTCTCATGGATTGCTTGAGCCTTCTTCTCAAGCTTGGTAGGACACTTAGAGGCAAAGTGTCCCACATTTCCATACTTGAAGCACTTGATGTGAGCATACTCTTTCTTCTCATCTTCATTCTTGCTCATCATCTTGGCATCTTGAGTTTGCATTGGATGCCTTGTCTTTCCACCCCTTCTTGTTTTCTTCTTCTTCTTCATTAAGTCACCATCTTCATGATTGATCTTGATTTGAACTTGGGGTGTCTTCTCTTGCTCAACTTGTGGCTTTGGTTGAGGCTTCACTTGTTGCTTCACCAATTGCTTGGTTGGGCACATTGAGGTAAGATGACCCCAAGTGTGGCACTTGAAGCACTTCACATGCCTTAGCCTCTCTTCTTCTTTCTTCAACTTGGGCTTTTCTTCATTGGGGCAACCATTTGCAAGATGTCCCACTTCATGGCACTTGAAGCACATGAAATGAGAGAGCTTCTCTTGTTCTTGCTTCTTCATCTCTCTTTCATATCTTCTCTTGCCCCATCTTTTGCCCTTGATCTTGCTCTTGTTGAAGCCAATGCCACTTGTGTCATTGCGGCTTTCTTGATGATTGACTTTGCTAGTCTTGAAGCCGACTCCACTCTTGTCACCAAAGTTTCTTTGAGTCTTCAACATATGCTCAAAGGTGACTTGAGAGTTGTAGCACCTCTCTAACTTGTTGCTCAATTTCTTCACTTGTTCATTTAGCTCATTGTTCTCCTTCAAAAGGTTAGTCTCACAAGATATAGAAGTAGGACAAGCATCTATATGTGAAGAGCATGGCATATCTAATAAATCATTACAAGAGGTGGATACATGCTTCTTGCCTACATCACAAGGGTTAGCAACAATTTGTGATTTATCATTTGATCCATGTGATGAGCTCTCATTATTTTTAAGTTTCTTGGTAAACATTTTAATGAGAGAAGCATGTTGTTCTAATAATTCATCATGAGATGCAAGTAGTGTCTCATGATTCAATTTAAGCTCATCATGTGAAGATTTATAAGCATCAAGTAAGTCTTTATGTTCTTCACAAGAGTTCTTTAGAAATGAGTTTTCATTTTCTAATTTCAATGTTTTAGCTTTCTCATTTTCTAAAGACATGGTCATGCTAGCAAGTCTACTAACAAGCTCATCATATGAATCAACATGATCAACCACATTATCATTTGATACCTTGGTGTCACCTTGTGACATGAGACAATGTGGTGTAGTTGGAGAGCTTGTAGTAGCATCAACATCATGGCTTGAGCATGAACCAACATCATCATCAAGATCACCATCAAGTGTGCTTGAGGTAGAATCATCATGTGCAACACTTGTGGCGTCATCATCAACCTTGTCAAGTGAACTTGTAGTGGATCGATCATCATCATTATCACTTGACCATGAGGTGGAGCAATCTTCCACAATCACCAAGTTGTGGTCATGCTCAACACACTCATGTACCTCCTTCTTGGTCTCATCCTCCTTCTTGAATTTGCCATCATCCCATGTGGAGGAATCACCAAAGGTTTCCTTGATGGACTCCCATATCTCACGAGCGGTTCCCTTGATGTTTACTTGTTTCATCAAATCAAAACTTAAAGCATCCATTAGAAAACAACAAGCATGTGCATCAAATTCATAGAGAACTCTTTGAGCTTTGGTGAGATTTCTATGGTCCAAGACATGGGTGAGACGACTTTGGACAACCCACCAAAATTTAGGTCCCTTTGCACAAAAATGATCAAGCATGTGATTTTTCTAAAGTGCAAAGTTTGTGCCATAAAAAATGTGTGCCTCACAAACATCTACCCATTAGACGCCATCCTCTCGGGTCGGTGAAGACCACAAATGAGAGACCAGGCTCCAATACCAATTGAAAGGGTCGAGATGGCGACTAGAGGGGGGGTGAATAGTCCTTTTTAAAACTTAATCACGTTGGCTAACCGAAACAAGTGCGAAATTAAAACTATCTGTCTAGCCAAGACTACACCCCTCTATCTATGTTCACTAGCACCTTGCAAAGATACTAATCAAGCAACAAAGGTGCCGGTCTAGCTAGAGCTCTCCTAACCAATTCTAGAAGCAAGGTTACACAAACCTATGCCACTAGTACTTTAAGCGACAAGGGAGTTACTACACATGCTAGTAAGCAAAAGCACAAAGACAACTAAGCTCACTAGCAATGCTCAATAACAAGGCAACCAATGCTAAATTAGAGAGCATAATTACTCAGCTACACAAACTAAGCAATGTGACTAACAAGGTTACACAAACCAAATTAGCCATGCAAGGGAGCTACTCCTATGCTACACAAGCAAGAAGGTAACTAGCAAGCTACATAAGCTAACTAATTACAAAAGCAACAACACAAGCTCATTGTATATGAAAGTAATTGCAAGCTTGTGTAATGGGGATGCAAACCAACGAGAAGAACAAGGTTGACACGATGATTTTTCTCCCGAGGTTCATGTGTTTGCCAACATGCTAGTCCCCATTGTGTCGACCGCTCACTTGGTGGTTCGGCGGCTAATTGGCATCACCCGCCAAGCCCGTACGTCGGGCACCGCAAGAAACTACCCCGGAAGTGAGGGTAGCTCAATGACATGCTTTTACTAAAGTTGCTCTTCGAGGCTCCCGCACGGCGAGCACAATGCCCCTCACAAAGCACTTCTCCGGAGCGCCGCACAAGCTTCTTGCGGGCTTCGACGGAGACCACCACCTAGCCATCTAGGAGGTGGCACCCTCCAAGAGTAACAAGCACCACCGGCTTGCAACTCGATCACCTAGTGCCACTCGATGCAACCTCATGATGCAATAGCACTAGAATCTCTCTCACACACAATCGAATGATCACTATCAAGTATATGTGAGATGGAGGGGTCCTAAGCACTCTCAAGCATGGACACAAAGTCCCCCAAGGTGCTCAACTATAGCCATGGCCAAAGGCCACTTCTATTTATAGCCCTAAGGGCTAAACTAGCTGTTACCCCTTCACTGGGCAACAGTCGGGTCGACCGGACGCTCCGGTCGTGTTGACCGGACGCTGGACCTCAGCGTCCGGTCGCCCAATGATAGCCATGTGTCACCTGCGTTCAACGGCATTCTTCCGATCTCAACAGTCATCTTCTGACTGGACGCAGCAGCTTCAACTGACCGGACGCTGGACCCTCAGCGTCCGGTCGTTTACAGTAAGGTACCGACCTTGACCGGACGCGTCTGGTCGGACATGATCGGATGTAGCACTAGCGTCCGGTCACTCTCTAGTGATACTACTTCATCCGACAATAGGACCGGACACTACCTCCAGCATTCGGTCACTTTCAGAGCCAGCGTCCGATCGACTGACCGACGCTGCACGCTGACTACCACCACTGACCGGACGCTAAGCCTCAGCGTCTGGTCACTGCGTGACCAGAGTCCGGTCCACTCTGTGGGACCTTTCTCATCTCCGTTTCTCCACCGAGTTGTTCCACATCAACTCCAACTTCATCTCCTTTGTAAAAGTGCCAACACCACCAAGTGTACACCACCATGTGTATGTGTGTTAGCTTTTCATAATCATTTCCCAAAGGGTTAGCCACTCAACTTGTCACGTCACTCAATCCTAGCGACGATGCAAAGTTAGATCACTCGAGTGGCACTAGATGACCGATATGCAAACAAGTTTGCCCCTCTTGATAGTATGGCCATCTATCCTAAACTTGGTCATAAACTTCTCTACACACCTATGACCGGTGAAATGAAATGCCCTAGGTTATACCTTTGCCTTGCGCATTCCATTCCATCTCCTTCAATGTCGATGCAACACATGCACCAACACGATCAACAATGATATGATCCACTTCATATCATCATGTGATCATATTGGTTCATCGATCTTGACTTCACTTGCTTTTCACCGTTGCCTTCGTCCATCAGCGCCAAGTCTTGCTCAAGCTTCACCGCCACGTGGTCCATCACTCCAAAGCCTCCGACTTGCCCTTCACGCTTGCAACCGGTCCATCAAGCCAAGTCATGTCTTAATCTTCTCCACCTTGATCACATGACTCAATGTCATGTCTCATGTGCAATGAGCTCCTTCATCACCACATGTGTGAGCTTTGCAACATCTCTAAGCCATTTTCACCTTCATGGCATATGTTGCTCACACATATGTACCTGTGGACTAATCACCTGTGTATCTCACATAAACACAATTAGTCCACCTAGGTTGTCACTCAATTACCAAAACCACACAAGGACCTTTCAGGTGCCCTCTAAAACCACCCCTCTTCTTCATCCATCATCCCCTTCTCTTCCAATCTGCAAAGAAAATGTCGGACATCCTCATCAAGTTTCTAAGTAGCCCGTCATCCAGCGAGGATGACTTGCCAGCCCACCAGTCCTCTGAGGAGGACGTCTCCTCTGATGACTGGATGCCTTCTAATTATAGTTCTCCATGGACCTCCGAGAAGGAGGACCCGGAGGAGGAGGACGAGGACGAGGAGGACGACACTGACGCCGACGCCGACGCCGATGACAACGACGACTCTGACTCTAACTCTGACTTCGACTCGCTTCCTCCCAAGCGAGCAAGCGGTATTTAGATTAAGTAGTTTATCGATAGTATAAGTAGTTTAAATAGTTTAGGTTAGTTATTATGTTTTTGGACAAGTAAAATCGTATACTCGTCCAAATTGTATTTATCTATATATGCAATGAATCAACGAAAAAAAGTTCTTTGAAATATTATGTTTCCTACTGCTGTTCTTGCTACCTATCTTTGATCCTTGCTATATTCCAGGAGATATTACTACGTAACGAATGTTTTTTCTTTTTCTGTATATATATTAATGAAAAGTAAAAATAGTCATGTACGGTTCTGGTTCCAGAAGAATCTAATAGCAGTTCAATTGCTGACAATCACTGTATTATAGCATTGGATTAGCATGGCAATGGTCAACTTAATACAGATATTGTTTACCTTATCCCGTGACGTCCGTTCTCGTTGCCAATCAATCTGGACCATCCGTTTGGAAAAGAAACCTAGAACTGCCCGATCCATTCCCCAACTCCCCTCGGCCCTGTCGGCGCATTGGCGGCTGTTGAAACCACTAAAAACCCCAGTACGAAGCCATTAGTTCTCCCCACCCATTGCTTCATCTTCATTCTCACTACTAGTTGCTTCATCTTCATTCTCCTCCCCACCCGCCTTTGCTTGCCCTGCCTCGAGCACCTTGCATTGTCATCGTGGATAACACCCCATGAACGTTAGATGGATTTGGTCACCCCCCATTGTTTGCATTTAGTTCCAATTGGTTTTGGATTCGGTATCAGTTTTGTTCATATTAGAAATTTCTTCATTGCAACAGATGTCTTACTTCGGAAGAAGCCATTCAATGCGAGCAACCTTGCCTTTTGGCGGCTAGGGGTGGCACCAGGCCCCCGGATGATGTTGTTTGCTACTTGAGGACAAAGCATTCACCTGGACCGACTGTTGATTGTTGAAGTCGTGGTTCGTCACCTCCTCGGACCACAAAATTTGACAAGAATCATTCAAAACCCTATTTGTGGAGAGATTATTATGCTTTGTAGGACTGGACATGAAGTAGACATATTTTATAGATACAATGTGTCCGTGGACGGAGATGCTGTCATTTTTGCTATGGTTCACTACCTCTGGCTTTCGGGACTGCATCAACCAATTGAGTACCTTAGCAACTGCTTACCCATCCGACATTAAGTCTTAGAATTTGTGAAACTTTTATGTTAATACTACATAGTCATTGAACTATTACTTTGGTTGAACTATTAATTGAATCAGTTGGTCTTGATTATGGTCCACGTGTACACCTCTATGTAAGCACAGAGGATCCAAAACATGCCTTCTTCTACAGGCAGATAGTACCCTGAACCGGCGGTGACACAACATTTCATCTTGGCAGGAGTCTGAGGGTTTCAAAGGACATTTTGGCGCCTTGGCGGGAGGCAAAAGCGTAGATAAAAGGCCTGGGCTGACCTCTTCACTCAGAGTGTGCAATACTTTGAACCCTAACTACTCCATGGCTGCATCTAGCTCCAACTCCTCCTAGTGGTCGGCACCATCCTAGGGCACCATCATGAGAAGAACACCGGCTTCTAGCGGAGGAGGCTACAACGGGAGCGGACCGCCCATCCTATGCCGTGTTGAGAACCACCCTTACGCATACCAGCCATCACTCTTGTGTCGCTGCGGCTTGAAGACGCCTCAATGGATTTCGTGGAGTGATGGAAACCCAGGACGTCGGTACCACAGATGCTACAGGGCAAATAGTGTAACTCAATTTCTTTCTTGTTCATTCTGTTTTTGCAATGCAAATGCCGAAATCTCGCTGTACTTATGGTAATTTGGTTTTTTCGTAGCCCAACTTAGATTGTGGGTTCTTTAAGTGGCACGATCCCTAATATGGAAAAATTCTAAGGACTTTGATTTTGGATTTACGTAACAAGATTTGGAAGCTGAAGGCGGAGGCCAATGTTACAACAAATGAAGAACATCTGCAGGAGGAGGAAGAGATTATGCCACAGGTTGAAGAAATGACTAGGGTTCCAATTGAAAGCATCTAGGCCCCTAGTTGGATTTCGGTGATTAATGTCAATACAAAGATTACTATGACTAACGTGTGTTTTGCAGAGACAATTAAGTTAGGTCATGGTAATGGAGATCGATTGGGCAATCGAGATTGTCATGCCCCTACGATGGAAATCGTTTCGGTTTTCAAAGGATGGACGACAAGGTAAGGATAACTAGTTCTAAGTGTCGATTGAAGTTGGAGAGACACTTAGAGTAGTTTAGGACTTTATTTTTTCCTTTGGCCATACTATGAAGGGGGGTATGAATGGGTAGCTTGACCTAGTTGAGTCTAGTGAGTTAGGTGTGGTGCACACTTGTTAAAACTAGCTCTAGGTAGCTCCTATGAATGCCTAAGATCCTTTGGAGCAAACTTCATTCACATATGTTCAGAAGTTGGAAGTGAATGGAGGGTCAAATACTGACCGGACGCTGGCTTCGGTGCGACCGGACGCTGGCCGCAGGGTCCGGTCAGTTCATTTGACCGAGAAGATCAAGTCTGGTGTGACCGGACGCTGGGAGGTCATGTGACCGGACGCTGAGGGCCAGCGTCCGGTCAACTCCAGTAAGGGTCCAGACTTAGAAAAGTGCGACCGGACGCGTCCGGTCAGTGTGACCGGACCCTGAGTATCCAGCGTCCGGTCGTTTACAGTAAGCATCCAAGAGCGACCGGACGCGTCCGGTCGGTACTGACCGGACCCTGACAGCGTCCGGTCATCACTTGAATGCTGGTTCGCGGGTTGAACTGACCGGAGCGTCCGGTCATCACGACCGGAGCATCCGGTCATCCCGCAGAAGCTCATAACGGTTCGTTTTTCAGGCTGGCTTATAAATAGAAGCTCCACTCATGAGTGGAGCATCCTTTGCTCATTCCAACAGCTAAGAAACACGTTTGTGAGTGCCAAGAAGAGCAAGATCCTAGTGAGGTGTTTGTGATTTGAGAATCCAAGAGAGTAGCCTCACTAGCAAATCAAGAGTAGCAAAGTGTGCATCCATCTTCTCATTAGGCTTCGCGTGGTCAAGTGAGAGTTCGTGCTTGTTACTCTTGGTGATCGCCATCACCTAGACGGCTTGGTGGTGATTGGGAGTTTGGTGTTCACCCGGCGGAGCTTGTGGGTGACCCAACTCAAGTTGTGAGCGGCTTTGGGTGATTCGCCGCGACGGAGTGTCGAAGAATCAACCCGTAGAGAGCACTTGATCCTTGCGCGGATCAAGGGGGAGCTACACCCTTGCGCGGGTGCTCCAACGAGGACTAGTGGGGAGTGGCGACTCTCCGATACCTCAGCAAAACATCGCCGCGTTCCTTTCTCTCTCTACTTACTTTGAGCTCTTACTTTGAGTATTTACTTTGAGCAAATTCAATACTTGTTTTACATCCATAGAATTGCTTGCTAGAGTAAGTTTGGAACATAGGTTGAGAGGCTGTTGTGCATTAGTTTGATTCAAACACTTTTCTAGGCACAAGGGGTTAATTGGGCTATCCGTAGGATTTGATTATTGCAAGAGAATTTAGAATTAGCCCAATTCACCCCCCCTCTTGGGCATCTTGATCCTTTCAATTGGTATCAGAGCCTCGTGCTCACGTTTTTAAGCTTAATCGCTTAGAGCAAGATGTCTCACGGGGATGGACCTCCTCCTATCTTTGAGGGAGATGATTTTCCATATTGGAAAATCCGCATGGAGGCATACTTAGAAGCTCTAGATGTTGGAATTCTTAGAGCCGCCTCTCAAGGGTTCCCCACACCTAGGAATGCCACACAACTTCAAGGCGATGAAGTGAATTATGAGAAATGGAATGCAAAGGCTCGCAACACCATTTTTAGAGGCCTTTGCAAAGAGGTGTTCAATCGTGTAAGGAACCACAAAGACGCCCATGCTCTATGGTCGGACGTTTGTGCGCTCCATGAGGGAACCAAGAGTGAGCGTGAGGAACGCTATCATCTTGTGATTAAAAAGCTAAATTCTTTTGAGATGTTTCCCAAAGAAAGTGCTAATGAGATGTATTCTCGATTAAATGTTCTTGTAGAGGAAGTCAATGGGCTTGGACTTACTCAAATGTCACCATCCGAAGTTGCATCTTGTTTCAAGAAATTTGCCAAGAGAGCTCAAAATGAATTTGAAGTGAAGCTCAAGAAGATAAGGAGTGACAATGGCAAAGAGTTTGACAACACAAATATAGAAGCTTATTGTGATGAAGTTGGAATCAAATATGAAGTCTCCGCAACCTATACTCCTCAACAAAATGGTGTAGTTGAGAGGAAGAACCGGACTTTGATCACTCTTGCAAGGACAATGCTAGATGAGTACAACACCCCCGAAGCTCTATGGGCGGAAGCAATCAACACCGCATGTTATGCATCCAACCGCCTATTTCTTCAAAAGTTCCTTGTCAAGACACCATATGAGTTGCTAAATGGGAAGAAGCCGGACGTCTCCTTCTTTAGGGTGTTTGGTTGCAAGTGCTACATCTACAAGAAGCGGCAACACCTAGGGAAGTTTCAAAGGCGTTGTGATATAGGTTTTCTTGTTGGTTACTCATTGAAGTCCAAAGCATATAGAGTATTTAATCATGCCACCGGCTTGGTTGAAGAAACATATGATGTGGAATTTGATGAATCTAACGGCTCCCAAGGAGCACATGAGAATCTTGATGATGTAGGTGATGAACCATTGAGGGAGGCTATGAAGAATATTCCGGTGGGAGACATCAAGCCAAAAGATGATAAAGATGATGTACAAGTCATTAATCAACCCTCTTCATCAAATGTACCACAAGATGGTGAAAAAGTTGGGAGAGTAGAAAATGAAGATACTCATATCTCCCATGAGCAAATGGTGGTACAAGCACAAGATGTTGATGCCCCACAACCTCCTCCTCAAGTGGTCAATAGAAGAAATACACCTCTCCTACAAGATCATCCACAAGATCTCATCATAGGGAGTCCAACAAAGGGGGTGATGACTTGATCTCAAAAACTTACTTCATTTATTGCTCATCACTCCTTTGTCTCTTGCTATGAGCCTACCAAGGTAGAAGATGCTCTTAAAGATCCGGATTGGATCAATGCCATGCATGAAGAGTTGAACAACTTCACTCACAATGAAGTTTGGAATCTTGAAGAGCGACCAAAAGATGCAAGAGTTATTGGAACAAAGTGGGTGTTCCGCAACAAACAAGATGATCAAGGTGTTGTTGTGAGGAACAAGGCAAGACTAGTGGCAAAGGGGTTCTCTCAAGTTGAAGGTCTAGATTTTGGAGAAACCTTTGCACCGGTTGCAAGATTAGAAGCCATCCGTATCCTTCTTGCATATGCATCACATCATGAAATGAAACTATATCAAATGGATGTGAAAAGTGCATTCTTAAATGGCTTTATTAATGAACTAGTCTATGTTGATCAACCTCCCGAGTTTGAAGACCCTAGATATCCTAATCATGTTTATAGGTTGTACAAGGCACTATATGGGCTTAAGCAAGCCCCAAGAGCTTGGTATGAGCGCCTTCGGGACTTCCTTATTGAAAAGGGCTTCACCATTGGGAAGGTCGACACCACACTATTCACCAAGAAGCTTGATGGGCATATCTTTATTTGTCAAGTATATGTTGATGATATCATCTTTGGATCATCAAATGAAGACTCTTGCAAAGAATTTGGTGAATTGATGTCTAAGGAGTTCGAGATGTCAATGATTGGTGAGCTTACATTCTTTCTCGGTTTTCAAGTCAAGCAAATGAAAGAAGGCATATTCATCTCTCAAGAGAAATACACAAAAGATCTTCTCAAGAGATTCAAGATGGATGAATGTAAGCCAATCAAGACCCCAATGCCTACCAATGGACATCTCGACCTAGATGAGGGAGGTAACTCGGTTGATCAAACTCTCTACCGTTCTATGATTGGTAGCTTGTTATATTTAACCGCATCTAGGCCCGACATCATGTTTAGTGTGTGTATGTGTGCTAGATTTCAAGCTAGTCCTAAGGAAACACATTTAATTGCCGTAAAAAGAATCCTTAGGTATCTTAAGCACACACCAAGCATAGGCCTTTGGTATCCCAAAGGAGCTTTATTTGAATTAATTGGCTATTCCGATTCGGACTACGCCGGATGCAAAGTTGATAGAAAGAGCACATCCGGAGGGTGCCATTTGCTTGGTAGATCACTTGTGTCTTGGTCCTCCAAGAAACAAAATAGTGTGGCTTTGTCCACCGCCGAAGCGGAATACATTGCCGCGGGTGCTTGTTGTGCACAAATATTATACATGAAACAAACTTTACTAGACTATGGAGTAGTTCTAGAGAAAGTACCTCTTTTGTGCGATAATGAAAGTGCGGTAAAACTTGCAAATAATCCGGTTCAACACTCTCGCACCAAGCATATAGATATCCGCCATCACTTTCTAAGAGATCATGTAGCTAAAAATGATATATCACTAGAAGGTGTAAGATCCGAAGATCAATTAGCGGATATCTTCACTAAACCGCTAGATGAAGCTACATTTTGTAGATTGCGGAATGAGCTCAATGTACTTGATTTTAGTAACTTCACTAAAAATTGAGCTTGTGTTGTCCCTTGCATTCATTGTAATATACAACATGTTTAATTTGTGGCAATGCATATAGGGCTTGTCTAACATGG
Source organism: Miscanthus floridulus (assembly GCF_019320115.1). NCBI lineage: Eukaryota > Viridiplantae > Streptophyta > Magnoliopsida > Poales > Poaceae > Miscanthus > Miscanthus floridulus. The sequence continues at coordinate 45,527,500 of NC_089589.1, forward strand.
TTAAGATAACCGCCGAAAAGCGTGTGAAGAAGCTTAACCATGGATCAAACTTGACAAGCAACTAGATTTACTTACAAGCATTACATATGCATGAATGTTGTTTTGTCGTTTTGTTCCATTTGCCCTCTTGTTGCCTAGTTTCTTAAAAAGAATTATAGCCTAAGGCAAAATATTTTGAAAAATATGAGGGTTTGAGAGAGGTCACTCACATCAGTCCCAATTGGTGTTTATTTGGATCTTATTCAAGTTGGGACTTGATTGGGAACAGGCAGCGCAAAGGAAGGTTGAAGGATTGCTGGAAAAGGTGCACCGGACGCTGCACCGGACGCTGCTGTCCAGCGTCCGGTCAGTTCACAGGAGGTGAACTGCTGTTGAAGGAGTGACCGGACGCTGTGTCTGTGCGTCCGGTCAGAAAGGGCTCAGCGTCCGGTCGATCGGAGGATGACAAAGTTAAACTGACCGGACCCTGCCTGCGTCCGGTCATGGACCACCGGACGCGTCCGGTCGCGATTCCAGAGGATTTGGACCTCTCTGGAATCGACCGGACACTGGGTGGTAGCGTCCGGTCGCTACCACCGGAGCGTCCGGTCAGTGGATCTCGCGCGACTTCAAGTCTCTTTTCGGTTTCCTTTTCTATCGTGTTTGGGGCTTTATAAATCCGGACCTTCAGTTCACCTGCCTTGACCTAACCAGCGCCTCCGTGAGCCCGCAACCAAGCCGCCACCTCCTGCCTAGCCGCGCCGCCGTAGCCTCGCTCGCCAGCCCTAGCCCGAGCAGCCGCACGCCGCTGCAGCCTCGCCGCGCCACCACGCCTGCCCAGCCGCGCGCCACCACGCCTGCCCAGCCGTGCGCCTCCGTGCCCCTGTCCCGCGCCACCACCGGTCCGTCGCAACCAAGCGCCGCCGAGCTCCGGCCCTGCCTTGCCTCTGCTCAGTGCCTCGCCGGCCTCCTCGCGCCCTAGCTCGTTGCTTCATCGTTGCCAAGGCTGCCAATCTTCGCCGCTCTTGCCCTATCCTTCCATTGTTTGGTAAGGAAAATCTTGTGGTTCAATCTTGATCTCCAAATTGTGACCTAGATCAAATTCTAAATACATTGATTCCCCATTGCATTCAGGGCGTTTGACCTAACCCTAACCGGTTCCGAGATCCCCCACGTGACGTCTTATCTATTCTCGGATCGCTGATCGTCAGGTAGAAAGCCACTCGATTCAAGTTCACATCTAAAATTGCTTTCTCTATTAGGATTTCGCATCTATTAGATATATGGTATTTATTTGTATATCCATCTATTCTATCGTGCAGCGAGTCGGTTCCGTTGTGTTTCAATTGGCAGTTGGCAGTTAACTCGGAGCCAAGCTCGTGAGTAAGGATCGAGGCCAAGCCTCGAAAGCGACAGTTTGACAGTTGATCTTCATCAGCGTCAGTTCACCATCTTGTCTGTTCAGATGGCTCGCACCAAGAATGTTGGTGGTGGCCCAGGTGAAGATGATCGGAGGCCCCCGCCTCGTCAGCCAGCTGGATCCAAGGGCAAATCAACCAAGCAAGTAACATCCAAGAAGCGGAAGTACCCCGACGCAGAGACAGCGAGAGCAGCAGCTGTTGCAGAGGCCGCAGAGCGTGCCGAGAGAGGTGGCACCCGCAGCGGAGTTGTCATTGCAGATCAGCCAGTTTCACCCGCAGTCAGAGCTGCGATTGAGGAGGTTGAGCGTCGTCATGGTAGTCCAGCAGGGACTGCCACGTTTGTAGGACGACGGGTTGCCATTGAGGAGGGTCCGTCAGCACAGCAGCAGCCTCCACCAGCAGAGCCTCAGCTAGCCCAGGAGACTCAGGAGAGTCAGGAGACCGAGCCGGCACCTCAGCTACGCCGCTCGAGTCGTACCAGTGCTGCAGTTCCACCAAGGCCAGCTACACGGCGCAGGGGTTCACGCCCTCCGCCCAGACCACAGGGTCCGCCTCCAGTGGTTCACCTCGACTTGAGGGCCGCTACAGCCAGGCAGGTTCAGCAGCTGTGGTTTGTTGAGTTTGAGGTTTGGTTCCCTCCGAGGAGGGATGAGAGAGCAGCTGAGGGGTTCTACACGCCACTGCAGGAGGATTTCTACAATGCATATCTAAACAGTGGGGCAGTGTTCAGATCACAGAGGGTCTGTCCGATAGAGTCCATTGTGGCAGCAGCCGGAGAGGGCATTCGGCAATACTTGTCATATTTGCCAGGACTGTCAGATCTGATTGGACGGACAGGGATATATGTACCTTCTTGGGTTCGTCAGTTTTATGCCTCGCTCTACATCGATCCTCATCACAGATTCATTCACTTTGCCTTCAACGGCAAAGACTATAGAGTGACGAGTAGCAGGGCCAGAGAGATATTGAGACTACAGGAGCAGCCTGTAAGGTTGCATGAGGTTTGCTATGGACATCAGGAGCCTCCCAGGCGTCCTCATGGAGGGTTGGTGCCCCCTACAGACTTAGTGCGCCATTGCTTCAAGGAGCCATTTGGTGAGGGGTCGAGCAGGAACCCCAGTGACTTGACTCCTACAGCGAGGATACTAGAGGCCATCATTAGGAGGACACTGCTTCCCAGGTTGGGATACAGGGAGGGCCTGACTCGCTTACAGCTCTGGCTTCTCAATGCCATCATGCAGATGACAGTGTTTGACATCTGGGACCTCCTTCTTTTAGAGATGGAGGATACTATAGCTGAGGGATTCAAGGGTCGCAGGCAGCTTCCCTATGCTCACTGGATCACGTTCCTCATCCGTAGAGTTGTGATTGATAAGCCCCCTGGCATGATGGATGAGTATACAGGTGCCACTACAGAGTTCCTAGCTTACAACCTGTCACAGAGGATCAGACACGCCACTCCTCAGGCACCCAGTCAGCCTAGCCATCGCCCCGATGTGCCAGAGTCTGCAGCTCAGCAGGACGAGATCATCAGAGGGATTGCAGCCACTGAGGAGGAGGAGCTAGAGGCACAGCAGGGAGTGAGTGAGTACAGTGACAGCTCTGACAACGACTACCAGCCTATACCTCAGATGCCTCCACGCAGACACAATGCAGAGGCCGGTAGCTCCAGTTCTGCTCCACCTGCTCCACAGACAGACCCCGCTCTCATTGCTATTCTTGAGCGGATGCAGCAGGATCAGACACGACAGGCACAGGAGACAGCTACAAACTTCGCACAGTTTCAGGCTTGTCAGGACGAGTTTTAGCAGCAGCAGCAGCTCCTTCAGCACCAGCAGTTACTCATGCAGCAGCAGCTCATGGGATTCATACAGCATGTAGTGACAACCATTGGGATTCCACTGCCACAGACTTCGCCCCAGCTTGCACAGCCTCCTACCACTTCGACGACTCCAGCAGTATAGCCCATCGGGCTTCAGAGTCAGGGACAGCCTCTAGCTCAGTTTACTTCACCTCCTGTACAGGTGTCCCAGTGGTTAGCTTCACCTGGTATAGCCCCGCAGTTCACTCCTTATCACACGGGTTTCTCACCAGAGCAGACTTCCTCGCTATTCGTGCCTGAGTCGTCAGTCTCCAGGAGTCTTGGAGCATCATTCAGCGAGTTGACCGGCATGCCTACTCCGCCTCACATGCATTCTGCCGGTCCGTCTACAGCAGCTCCAGCTATCATGACCACTTAGAGGCTCCCCTCGTCTGTCGCCTCGTCAGATCCTACGATAGACATACTTGCAGCTTCACAGGCAGCACCAGCCCCAGCTCAGACCCAGACCGCTTCAGCGACACTTCCTGCTTCAGAGGGTCAGTCAGTTCAGAGCTCAGGGTCAGATGATGATGGCGCCCAGTTCCATCTTGCTCCACGTACTTCAGCGCCCGACTCGTCCGCTGCAGCCCCGCCGACCGACCCTTAGGTTTTGGTGTTTGACGCCAAAGGGGGAGAGGGTTTGTGTATGTAGACTTAGGGGGAGCGAGTTTTAGGGGGAGCTAGTTATCTAGTATTAGCTTATTATATACATTTGGAGTTTTATTTGTGTGATACACTATTACTTATGCATTCGTGTGTTTTCTTTCATGCATACTATTATATATACATGTGATAGTGCTATCTACATGATTGTGATATTTGACATGTGTGATTTCTACTTTGCTTTATCTATATGTCATATCACTTGTGGAATGCTCATTTGCTTTTGCTTCCGCGTTTTTACTTTGAAGCAAATGAGCTTTGTTATTTGTACTCATGCTTAATTCATATCCTTTGAGTACATTGTGTTGGCTTGGGTCATATAAGCTTGATTAACTCTTTTGTTCTTATTGACAAAAGCTTATATGAACCAAGCCCGTCAAAAACCTCACTCCATAACATACTCGAGGTGGTATTGTCATCAATCACCAAAAAGGGGGAGATTGAAAGCATCTAGGCCCCTAGTTGGATTTCGGTGATTAATGTCAATACAAAGATTACTATGACTAACGTGTGTTTTGCAGAGACAATTAAGTTAGGTCATGGTAATGGAGATCGATTGGGCAATCGAGATTGTCATGCCCCTACGATGGAAATCGTTTCGGTTTTCAAAGGATGGACGACAAGGTTAAGGATAACTAGTTCTAAGTGTCGATTGAAGTTGGAGAGACACTTAGAGTAGTTTAGGACTTTGTTTTTTCCTTTGGCCGTACTATGAAGGGGGGTATGAACGGGTAGCTTGACCTAGTTGAGTCTAGTGAGTTAGGTGTGGTGCACACTTGTTAAAACTAGCTCTAGGTAGCTCCTATGAATGCCTAAGATCCTTTGGAGCAAACTTCATTCACATATGTTCGGAAGTTGGAAGTGAATGGAGGGTCAAATACTGACCGGACGCTGGCTCCGGTGCGACCGGACGCTGGCCGCAGGGTCCGGTCAGTTCATTTGACCGAGAAGATCAAGTCTGGTGTGACCGGACGCTGGGAGGTCATGTGACCGAACGCTGAGGGCCAGCGTCCGGTCAACTCCAGTAAGGGTCCAGACTTGGAAAAGTGCGACCGGACGCGTCCGGTCAGTGTGACCGGACCCTGAGTATCCAGCGTCCAGTCGTTTACAGTAAGCATCCAAGAGCGACCGGACGCGTTCGGTCGGTACTGACCGGACCCTGACAGCGTCCGATCATCACTTGAATGCTGGTTCGCGGGTTGAACTGACCGGAGCGTCCGGTCATCACGACCGGAGCGTCCGGTCATCCCGCAGAAGCTCATAACGGTTCGTTTTTCAGGCTGGCTTATAAATAGAAGCTCCACTCGTGAGTGGAGCATCCTTTGCTCATTCCAACAGCTGAGAAACACGTTTGTGAGTGCCAAGAAGAGCAAGATCCTAGTGAGGTGTTTATGATTTGAGAATCCAAGAGAGTAGCCTCACTAGCAAATCAAGAGTAGCAAAGTGTGCATCCATCTTCTTATTAGGCTTCGCGTGGTCAAGTGAGAGTTCGTGCTTGTTACTCTTGGTGATCGCCATCACCTAGACGGCTTGGTGGTGATTGGGAGTTTGGTGTTCACCCGGCGGAGCTTGTGGGTGACCCAACTCAAGTTGTGAGCGGCTTTGGGTGATTCGCCGCGACGGAGTGTCGAAGAATCAACCCGTAGAGAGCACTTGATCCTTGCGCGGATCAAGGGGGAGCTACACCCTTGCGTGGGTGCTCCAACGAGGACTAGTGGGGAGTGGCGACTCTCCGATACCTCGGCAAAACATCGCCGCGTTCCTTTCTCTCTCTACTTACTTTGAGCTCTTACTTTGAGTATTTACTTTGAGCAAATTCAATACTTGTTTTACATCCATAGAATTGCTTGCTAGAGTAAGTTTGCAACATAGGTTGAGAGGTTGTTGTGCATTAGTTTGATTCAAACACTTTTCTAGGCACAAGGGGTTAATTGGGCTATCCGTAGGATTTGATTATTGCAAGAGAATTTAGAATTAGCCCAATTCACCCCCCCCCTCTTGGGCATCTTGATCCTTTCACCAATGAAGATGATGGAAGATTTCATACCTTTGAGAAAGAAATGTGCTTCCTGTTCTTCTTTCACCTATTTTGTACTTACCTTAGTTCTTGGCATATTCATTGGTAAGTTGCTTAGTTCACTGTAGTAGATTCAAGTATCAATTTATGATGTATCAGACTAAAATCTATCACTTTTGTACAACTATTGTTACACTAAATGCAAGGTGATTATCTAGGTGTTCAATTTATTGAAATATAAATGCTTGTACATCCAAGTATCAATTGATGTGTCGGGCTAAAATTTATCACTATTGTACAACTATTATTGAACTAAATGCAAGGTGATTAACCAGGTGTTCAATTTATTGAACTGTAAATGATAGTAGATCCAAGTATCAATTGATGTGTTGGATGCATCCTACTTCTCTAGACACTAGGCCCTGGTACAGGGGCAACCAATTTATTGAACTGTATATACACTCCTACGGTCCTACCACACCTTCCTCCCATCAATTCCCCACTCTGCTCCCTTGCTCTGCTTCACCCTGCTAGCGTTGAACGAAAGGCAGCCTCTCGCGTGCTCACTGCTCCTTCACCTCCAACCTCGCCGTCGCACAAATCTTTAGCGCGTCGTCCTTGCTTCTCTGCTCCATCCGGATCTAAGGTAACTACACTGGATCTGCTCCTTCACCTCCAACCTAGCTACAGTGATTTTGTTGGATCTGTAGATGAAAATGCATTTTCTCGTTCTGGAGTTTGTGGCCTTGTATATCCGTGGAGTGCAGCTTGTTAGCCTTATTGTCCTCAGTATTGGTTCACCAAATTAGTGCTTTGTGAACAAAGTCGATGAGCTAAATGAAAGTGTACCAATGGATGTGGATAGGGTTGTGGTCAATGCTCGGGATAACATAGAGATTGACAACAATCCCATGGAGGTCGACAACGATCTGCAGGATATTACGGAGATTCACAACGATCCCATGGAGGTCAACTAGGATCTGCATGAAGAATGATTAATTATTCAACCAATGATGTACATATGAAGGTCTTTTAACTTTTGCATAGTGTCAGCCTAATTAGTATTTGCATTTTAGCTTTCAGAATGTTTGTTAGCTTGGTAGTGTGCACCTACTTATTCGGTATGAATGTTTGGAACTCAAGTTGGATTCCTTTCAATCCGAGAGTACTGGCATTGTGATTTTCTTATGTTTTCTAAGTGTGTAGTTTGGCTTTCTTTCAATGTAAATCTGTGTGCCTTATTATTCACCATCGAACTCAAGTTGGCTTCCTTTCAATTTGAGTACTGCAATTGTGCTTTTCTTAGTTTTCTAAGTGCGCAGTTTCGCTTTGTTTCAATGCCAAATGTTAAGATTGTGTGCCTTAGTGTTCATCATCGTATCATATGGCGGTCTTTGGGTGGTAATAGGACCCAACCGCCAGTGATGGTACTATGCATTCACCGCTGCTTAGTTGCAAAATTTCTAATCCCGTGTTTGAATCCTCCCGTGCGGAACTAATGAAATTTTGATTCCCGTGTGGCATAAAAGTTATGCAGAGAGCAAGCAACCCCTGCCCCAACATCCTTCCTTAACCCTTTCCCCTACCACCGCCCCCTTCCCTCCCCCCCACACACATAGCTTTTCTTGTCCTCATTGCTGCTGTTCGTCATCGCCGCTCCTGCTCATGACCACTAGCGCACGAGCTGCTGCTATCACCGGCATTGCCACTCGTGCTCACCACGGTTTAGATCCAAAGGCAAGTGTAATAAGGCCTTACTTGCATCGCCGTCCCTTCTTCTCAAAATTCATCTCCTTACTAATGTTTATTGATGCAATTCCACGGCAGGGTGGCCTCATCTCTTTGGCTGGTGGTGTCCTTCCAGATGAAGGAGGCCCACAATATGAGGAACGCTGTGGACAGCCTCTCAGACGATGTGCTTGCCGACATCTTCAACTACCTCCCCGCCCGGTCCTTGTGCTGCTGCAAGTGTGTCTATCGCTCCTAGAGGCGCGTCATCTTCGACTCCTATCAACGTAAAAAGCTTTCATAAACTGTCATCGACTTCTTCTATGGCAGCTGGTGGAAGGGCAATCGCCACTTCACCAGCATCACCGGTGAATGGCCCTCCTTGTCCTTCTTGCCCTTCCCCCTTAAAAAAGTCCTAGTCTCAGATTGTTGCAGCGGCCTCATCCTTTGCTGGTGTGCTGGGCCTGATGTATTACGTCGCTATGTTGTTTGCAATCCGGTGACCGACAAATGACATGTACTGCCGCGTAGCATCCGTTCTGTTGGTCAGGCTCGCTTAGGTTTTGAACCAACGTCCTCGCACTTTCATGTGATTGAATTTGTTGAGGTGAAGGGTGCGTGCGTAGGTGTGGAGATATACTCATCTAAAACTGCAGCATGGATCTTTAAGGAATCTGAATGGAGCGAGGGTAGTATTGTTCTACGTTCAAAATCGAGAAGTGTTTTTCTTAATGGTTTTATGCACATGGTTGAGTACTCTGCGATAGTTGCCATGGATATGGAGGGAAAGACATGGAGGACAATTTGTAAACCAGGTGGTGCTAAAATGTCCATCCATCAAGCTCAGGGTCACCTGTGTGTGTGCTATGCCGATTTTTGCAATAGGTCTTGGCTTTTAGTGTGGATAATTGAAAACTATGGTACTAATAACTAGAATTTGAAGCATGCTGTGGACACGGAGGAACTGTTTGGATGCATGAATATTAAAGTTGGTTCTAAGCTTTGTGGTAAGGAGTACAGAGTGGTTACAGTTCACCCAAAATGGAATTTTATTTTCCTTGTTGGGAAGGATAGAACATTGATTGCATACGACGTGGACCGCAGAAAGGTTCATGTCATCCATGCCCATGTCATCAGCTTTTGTAGATCAAGAGGGCGTTTCCATATGAACAGGCCTTACTACCTTTCTTATGTTCCCTTGTTCATGGAGTCATTACTAGAGCAGTAAAGGTGCATTTCCTGTATTTCATCGTCAAGACAGTATTTGTTCAGGTAGGCAGTTGTTTTCATTCTATGCATGTATAGACCAATTTTGGCTTGTTAACTAAAGGAATTGTATGTTCAATATTATTAATTCTGTTGCTTTGTTCAAGTTATGGATCAGAGATGAATAAGAGGAGTTCCATGGTATATTGGCTACCAATCTGAAGGATGCACTAATTATATTCATTTTGCCTTGCAAGCAGGAGTGCCACATATAAGGAGCATAGCTACGTCGTTTCGTTATGTAAGTCTTTATAGATCAGTACCTTTAGTATGCTCTATGTACCACTTGTGTTAGGACATCAGTTGAGAAAGATGTTATGATAGCGTCCATTGTTATTGTAAAAAGTACTCTTATTTGTGAACATGATTTATGGGTGTAATGATTATATATATGTATGCTTTGTGTTCATCAAGCTATTAAGGGCTCAGCTGAATTAGTAACTATTATGAAACGGAATGAAATTCTGTCACCGTCGCTATAGGTATGATGCGGCAGGGATCAAAAGTATATCACCGCCGAATCCTTTAGTAGCCCGACACCGACTAAACGATCATCAAAGGCGGATCGTGGTGCAAGGCGACGGTGGCCATGACCTTTGTACTGACGGATCATACGTTGAAGCGACGACGGTGTTAACCTCTACATAGGCGTCTCGGTCGACGAACCGACAGTGAACCCGCACCGCTGACAGTAGATCGAAGTATAAGGCGACGGTGCTGGTGACCACTACACAGGCGGTTGATGTGCCCACACGATGGTTTTGATAGCCTCAACACAGTCGGATCATTTGTCAATGCGATAGTGTTAGTGTACATCCATAGCCGGGTCGTGCTCCAATGCAACTGAAGTAAGGACCTAATCACGGACGGATCATAAGCCAATCAGCGGTGTTAGTGTACACCGCAGTCGGTCCCAGATGACGACAGTGAAGGCTATGACCATCACTGTCGACAGCTTACTGCCGAGGCTAAAATTAGACTGCGATATGGATTACAACGTTGCTGCGAAAGGTGCGAGTGTAGTAGTGAACAATACTTTTTAGCCTGGCATTTTAGCGAAACAAACAGAGCCAATAACATGCCTCGCCTGTATTCAAAATATCTTCTTCGATTACGTCAAAACAACTTTAAAGGATAGGATTCCACGAACAGCCTAGAAACACCAAGCACACTTAACCATGAATTGCAAGAAATATTGGTATAAAGGAACATCAGCATAATAGTGTCCAGCAAATCTGAAACCGATGCTCATCTAGATAGGAACTAGTATGACTCCCCCCCACAAGGCACAAGTGCAAATGCACTAAAAATCTGGAACTTGAAAACAAAATAAGTGCACATAAGTTTACTGCCCAAAAAAAAAAAAATCACCAGAAGGCCATATGAAACAACAGAAAACTTGTCTCAGCTGTGAGAAATAAAACATCATGGCCCCTGGCCCCAAGTGGCATAGGATCAGGCTAACAGAGTTGATCTCCATAAGTTCATTCAGGAGGAAATAACAATGTTGAATTCATCACTTTACCATCTGCTTCCCCAAGTTTGTCCTCTGGTATGTCTGCAGCAAATGGTGCCATAGTACCATCTTTCATGTTGTACACAAATCGGTGGAGGTGACCCCACAAAAAGATATAGATAAGATCACCTTCACCTCCACCTTCACCATAATGACACGAATGGAATGACTTGCTGCTGCATGGGCTGATGAAGATGCAGTCGCCATCCAAGCTCTCAATCTCAGTTAATCTTACAGGGTTTGTGCTCAAGTCTGCCTCAAATACTCTAACCTCAACAAAGCTTTCCCCAAATTCATCATTGCCATGGCATATCTCAACAATTAATAGTTTTCCACGCCACTCTAGTATGCACCAAATGTTCTTACAAATGCTATCACTGACCTCTGGCATTTCAATTGCACAACATTCGACATGAGAAACCATCAAGCCACTGTTGTCATCAGCGATCTCAAAGATCAAGAGGTCTGCAGCGACTTCACTGCAACTGAGCATGAATAGCTTCCCCTGGCAGAAGACAATATCAATGAAATGAGCTCTCCAGGCACCATCACATACGCACCATGACTTCATCCCAGACCGCCAGAGAGCAAGCTTAGCAGCACTCTTGACGTCGGAGAGGGAAGCCACAACACACTTGGAACCGGAGTCCGGTGGGGAGGATAAGATGACCTTGGTGAATGACATGACGCACGGTGCAGTGTTGAACGCGCAATTCACCACACCAGAGCCATTGATGATGGGGAGAGACGTGCTGAAGGTATCGGCGGAGCGTGCAGCTCCTGAACGACCTGAAGGAGGAGGAAGACGGATGACAACCTGGGAGAAAGCGTTCATCAGGAAGCACCGGAGGTCGCCAAAGTAACGACTTTTGTTGCGCTTCACGCCCACGAGCCACCCCTCGAACGAGCCCACGCAGCGGACGTTGCCAGACCCTGCCGTCTCCCTCTCCGGCAGCGGGACGCGGCGACACGCGCCCATCAAGGTCCCTTCGGAGCGAAAGCTGAAGAACGAGAAGTCGGACAGCACCAGCAGGGGCGGGCACGGCGGCAGCCGCCGGTGGATGCGCGCCGCGGCGCGCCACGCGCGGCAGACGGAGCGCAGCCTGGCGCGGTCCTCCAAGAGGACGAGGCGACCGGCCACGACGCCTAGGATGTCCGGTGGGAGGTCCGCCCAAGGCCGGTGCTGCGGATGCTGCACCTCGTCGAGCCTTGGTGCCTCCGAACCAGGGACGCACTTCGTCGAACACCTTGTCTGCGCCACCGCCGCCAGGGACCGGGACGCCTTGGACCTGTTGCGGGCGCAAACAAGTAGAGACGCGTCACGAATCTGATCAGCGGAGCTTCCCGTCCCGGAGTCCATGGTTGCCGAACAGCGTTGCGGCGCCGGCCGCCGGGATCCCGGCTCGGGGAGGAGAGTCTTGCTCGACGGACCTTTGTTTTTGCTCCTCGCCTCGGGGTCGGGGGCGACTCTGGCTTCTACGAGATTTGACCTTTCAAAGTCCTGGTTGGTCTCACTCTGACACGTGGGACAACTATCTTTTTTTCAGAGACTAGTGGGGCCAATCGGCGGGCCACTATCTTGAGATTTTTTTTAACTCAGAATACAGTGAATTTGTGCAGTAACTTTTTAAGCAAATTTTTAAACAATTTTAGAAAAACAATTAGTATTTCAAAAATAATTCAAGTAAATTTTTTAACAATTTGGCAAGTTTAAAAAACAATTTTAGAAAATAATTTGCTAAAGATGAGGTGCATCTATATACTTCATACCCAATTAGTATTCCAAACCCTTATATGTGCCAAGCACAAATTTTTTTAACAAGTAAAGATATAGGTGCATCTATATCTAGAGGTTGTTTGGTTGTGTGCCACGACTTGCCACATGTGCTTCGGTAGATGTTTAGTTCCCTACTAAGTAAGGCTCGCCACTTATAATAGAAGCATTTGCCACTGTTTTTCAGTCAATGTGCGGCGTGCTTTTTCTCTGCATCCTCCACAAATAGGGTTTGATTATATTGGCTGACTGTATTAACCTGTATCCATGTCTGTGCATTGCAGTTCACTCGTATTTGGTCACCTGGATAGGTTCTTAGGCAGATTTAGACAATGCTCAAATAAGACCCAATATTGCATTAGCTAGTATGACAAATTTAGTTGTATTAGATCAATACAAGTTTGCACAAGACGATGCTTCACACAAAAATAAATTGGCCACATTCGCTGGTCTGAATCTTGGCTGAAACTAGCTAAAAAATACTGTTCTGGCTGAATTGTTGTGAGAGAAAAATACTGTTACAGCTGAAAAAACAAGCCGAATATGGGGTAAGCCGAACGGGGCCATTATATCCCTATATCCGTATCTTTACTAGAAACATGAGACCTCAATTACAACATGAATGTGACTACGTGCAACAAACTATAAACAACAAAACATAATTTCATCAAACGACTTGCTTGTGTAGAACTATCAAACACCAAGACATCACACACGTTTATGTTGGTTTAAGTTATGCTACATGATGTCTAATACTGATCTGGCCTACTTCAACAATTTAGGTGGCCGGTGTACAACTATGTCTGAACGAGACATGTAAGCAAAAAAAAGTCATGTTGCTGTTGCCGCCACTAACGTGGCATGTTTGGATGTTTTTCTAAAAATTCATTTTCATCTTGCAATTTGGTCCTCTCACAATTTAGCGTACCTATGATCTTCTTATTTCTCAACCCTCCCAAATTCGTAAACAAGCACCCAAAATCTAGAGGTCAAATCGATATTTTGCATGACGGAGCACATTCGTGGTCGCCATGAGGATTGAATACGGAGCCGCGAAGGCGCGAATAGTCTCTTCATGGGATGCGGTGCACCGTGCACGTTCACAGACGACTCTATGGTGCGTGCCATCCTGCTGCGGGCCGTGGATGAGGGAGACGTGTCCATGGTATCACGTGCTTCGCAATTAGCTCCCAGGAGCTGCATCATCCAGACAGGTCGATAGCCATCTCCTACAACTTGTTGGTATTTGTCTTCTAATACAAGTTTGAGTTTATCTCAAAATCATCTTTTATTTTTTTGAGTCTTCAATCAGCCGGAGGGTAGATCTGTAATAATAAATGGTTGCCAAAACTCTTGCAGAGGCAAAAATAAAATTTTTTCTTTTTCTAAAAAAAATCACATATCATTAGAAGCAAAACTCCTTTGCCACACTATAATCTAGAAGACACTAATACCACCAGCTGACCGGTCTTTGCTCTACATAGCCTAACTCTATACATCAACAATATTTTGCAAAAATGGGAGTGATCATTCCTTAGCATCACAACCATAAAAAACTACTAATCGACCTTTCTATCATTCCTTAGTATACACCCTGTTCCATGGAAGCACATGAAAAAAATCCACGATGGTGCACTTCTACACTGAAAAGTGACGAATTGTCTACAATCTTATAATATAAGCATGTTCAGTATTGCATTTGGTATCTATTATTTTACAAAAGTAAAAATGTAATCTTTCAACAAAATATCACCAAAATATAGTGAAATTCAACACCTCTTTGTACTGAATCCAAACTCTAACTACATATATGTAGACAATCACGACAAGGATCCACAAAATTGACCACATACACCATGGTCTTCACAATTTTGATGGTGTGCAGAGTTTGAATTTATAGAAGTGTTGAGAATATATAGGCCCTATTTATTTTAGCTTCCTAGGAGCTTTTGAATCTCAGCTTTGCGACCTTCCAAAAGCTAAAAAGCTACCATGAGCCAAAAAAAAAAAACCCAAAAAAGCTCACTTTGAGGAGCTTCTGACTTTTGGTTTTCGAGAGTTTTTTTGGCTTTTGGAAGGCCCCAAAGCTGAGGTCCAAAAGATCCTAGGAAGCCCAAATAAACAGGGCCATAGTGGGTGGTGCCATTCACACTTAAGGGTGCCTACGGAAGGCAGTTCACCAAGCTTCGCTGCAACGTTTGAACTCTTCAGAGTTTTTTTCTTTATTTAGCCTAAGGATTCGTACTAAAAAAGTGTAATATTCGTATTATGTATCTTGACATGCTTGTACGGAACTATAAATAGTTGAAAAGTGGTTGCTTGTAATAGTTAGGGTATCATGGGACTATCACGATGGGCAAAGAGATCTGAGTTTCCATTTAAAAATTCTGATTCATTTCAAAGTTTAAGAGTGGGCAGGTAGTGAATGAACCTCTCTCATGGTGTTGTTTGGTTGGTAAGTGTAAATGCAAACAGTAATGGAATCCAATTGAACCGGAAATGTAAACAATGTATCAGATCATAATATTTGTTTGGTTCTAGTCGGTAATGGAAACGCTTTCGCTCACTCTTGCATCCTCAGCAGTCAGCACCGAGCGCCTTGTTCTTTGCAGCTCTTGCGCCCACGTGAAGAAGCAGCACCAGGAGGTTTGTTCAGCGGCTCCAGCACCCATGTGAAGAAGAGACAAGAATGACCGGCATCCCATTCCACACGATTTAGAGGGGTATCCGCTATCTGCTGATCTGTATTTGCTAATGTGGCCTTTGTTTACTGAGGGGCTGAAACAAACACTCAACTTGCAATGCAATCGTTACTCATATAATCATATCTCGTTACATTTCTGCCAACCTAACGCTATGTTAGTGTGGTGAAGATGCGTGGAGGTATAGTGAAAGCGGCAATTTTAGATTTCAACCCACCATTGCATGCAGTGGAAACGTGAAAACCCGCTAAGGGCCATGTTTGGCTGCACTTCAAATCCATCCTCATTCCACATGTATTGGGTACAATATGATAGAAAAATAATTAGTTTTTACTCTAATCCACTACAATAATACATACGGATTGAGGTGATCATTAGAGTGCAGCCAAATAAGACCAGAGTTTTGTTGAGGAGGAATAGATGTGAGACTTGATTTTGATTGGACTTGCAGTTGTAGTGGTTTGGACCAAGTTGAGAAACAGTTTTGTTCACTATTGGAGGCCGCGGCTTTGCCGTGTGTTTTTACACTCGGCAAAGAGCCCTTTGCACTCGGTAAAGGCTTTGCCGAGTGTAGCACTCGGCAAAGTCCGCTCGGCAAAGGGTCTTTGCCGAGTGCTTTTTATTCGGGCACTCGGCAAAATAAAAAAAAATTTGCCGAGTGCTTGGGGCGGCACTCGGCAAAATATTTTCGGCCGTTGCGGCGCCGGCCGTTAACGGTTATTTTGCCGAGTGCCCGACCCAGCACTCGGCAAAAAAAAATTTATTTTTTTAAAAATTACTTTGCCGAGTGCCCCAGCCTAGGCACTCGGCAAAGTTTTTTTTTTAAAAAAGTACTTTGCCGAGTGCCCCTGCCCAGGCACTCGGCAAAGTTTTTTTTATTTTTTTTTAAAAATTACTTTGCCGAGTGCCCCTGCCCAAGCACTCGGCAAAGTTTTTTTTTTATTTTTTTAAAATAATTTCTTTGCCGAGTGCCTCTATTTAGGCACTCGGCAAAGAATTTCTGATTTTTTTTAAAAAAATACTTTGCTGAGTGCCGCGGCAAGGCACTCGGCAAAGAATTTTTTTTAAAAAAAAATCTTTGCCGAGTACCTTGCCCAT
Source organism: Miscanthus floridulus (assembly GCF_019320115.1). Lineage (NCBI taxonomy): Eukaryota > Viridiplantae > Streptophyta > Magnoliopsida > Poales > Poaceae > Miscanthus > Miscanthus floridulus. The sequence goes on from NC_089589.1 coordinate 45,543,525, forward strand.
GGCACTCGGCAAAGACCCCGAGAATTGCAATTTTTTTTTACATTCCATTGTAACAGACAATATATATATATATATATATATATATATATATATATATATATATATATATATATATATATATATATATATATATATATATATATATATATATATAATCCATCACAAATGCACCAAAGTTCAACATCACAAGTTTATTATTACAAGTTCAACATCACAAAGTTCAACATCCCTACTGCGGCGACGGAGACTGCAGGTGTGGCCCCCTGGACTGCGGTGAAGGACCGAACTACGGCGAAGGGTTGACGCGATCAGCTGTCGGTGACACGGTAGCGGGATTGTTTGAACCCACCGACGGAGGCTGCACAAAAGAGAAGAGATTGCATGTGTTAGACTCAAAATTGAAAATTTCAGCAGCACCTCCCCTGCACGGGGAGGTTTCCAACCTGCAAGAAACAACGACACGAAGGCCGACAATCACAACGGCATGAAGGCCGACAATCCCAACGGCACGAAGGCCGAAAATCACAACGACACGAAGGCCGACAATCCCAACGGCACGAACGCATTAAACTTTCATACTCACAGGAGTGAAGTGTCGAACCGGAGCTGGAGCTGGCAACTGCACTTGGATGGGAGACGCCTAACTGGGATCAGCGACCTAAGACCATGATACGGATAGAGGGGTT